>NW_027286904.1:0-210283 GCF_022747635.1 Hetaerina americana
AATGTAATAAATGCCTTCTATACACCTGAAACATTCACTCTAAAACTGAAAATTGTTGCTTTTCGCAATATTTTTAGAAATTTGGGCTCTTTTAGTAACATGAACACTTGCGCTGAAGCATCTTTTATGCTCATTTCTTGTCTTTCAGGATTTATTCTGGGTTTAATTTTGGTTATTTGATGAAAATGAACAACAATACACACCATGGAAACATTTTTGTTTGATTTGAGTCGAGTGGGATTTTCACCCAGAACCCAAAGGGGGGGGGTATTGGCACTTTTCATGGAAAAATGTGAAAAATGAAATTTTCTAAAAATGTAATAAATGCCTTCTATACACCTGAAACATTCACTCTAAAACTGAAAATTGTTGCTTTTCGCAATATTTTTAGAAATTTAGGCTCTTTTAGTAACATGAACACTTGCGCTGAAGCATCTTTTATGCTCATATCTTATCTTTCAGGATTTATTCTGAGTTTTATTTTGTTTATTTGATGAAAATGAACAAAAATACACACCATGGAAACATTTTTGTTTGATTTGTGTCGAGTGAGATTTTCACCTAGAACCCAAAGGGGGGGTATTGGCACTTTTCATGGAAAAATGTGAAAAATGAAATTTTCTAAAAATGTAATAAATGCCTTCTATACACCTCAAACATTCACTCTAAAACTGAAAATTGTTGCTTTTCGCAATATTTTTAGAAATTTGGGCTCTTTTAGTAACATGAACGCTTGCGCTGAAGCATCTTTTATGCTCATATCTTATCTTTCAGGATTTATTCTGAGTTTTATTTTGTTTATTTAATGAAAATGAACAACAATACCCACCATGGAAACATTTTTGTTTGATTTGTGTCGAGTGAGATTTTCACCTAGAACCCAAAGGGGGGGGGTATTGGCACTTTTCATGGAAAAATGTGAAAAATGAAATTTTCTAAAAATGAAATAAATGCCTTCTATACACCTCAAACATTCACTCCAAAAAA
Source organism: Hetaerina americana (assembly GCF_022747635.1). Lineage (NCBI taxonomy): Eukaryota > Metazoa > Arthropoda > Insecta > Odonata > Calopterygidae > Hetaerina > Hetaerina americana. The sequence continues at coordinate 988 of NW_027286904.1, forward strand.
GAAGATTGTGGTTTTTCGCAATATTTTTAGAAATTTGGGCTCTTATAGTAAGAATAACACTTGCGCTGAAGCATCTTTTATGCTCATTTCTTGTTTTTCAGGATTTATTCTGGGTTTAATTTTGTTTATTTGATGAAAATGAACAAGAATACACACCATGGAAACATTTTTGTTTGATTTGTGTCGCGAGTGAGATTTTCACCTAGAACCCAAAGGGGGGGGGGGTATTGGCACTTTTCATGGAAAAATGTGAAAAATGAAATTTTACAAAAATGAAATAAATGCCTTCTATACACCTCAAACATTCACTCCAAAAAAGAAGATTGTGGTTTTTTCGCAATATTTTTAGAAATTTGGGCTCTTATAGTAAGAATAACACTTGCGCTGAAGCAACTTTAATGCTCATTTCTTGTCTTTCAGGATTTATTCTGGGTTTAATTTTGTTTATTTGATGAAAATGAACAACAATACACCCCATGGAAACATTTTTGTTTGATTTGTGTCGAGTGAGATTTTCACCTAGGACCCTAAGGGGGGGGTATTGGCACTTTTCATGGAGAAATGAGAAAAATTAAATTTTCTAAAAATGAAATAAATGCCTTCTATACACCGCAAACATTCACTCTAAAATAAAGATTGTGGTTTTTCGCAATATTTTTAGAAATTTGGGCTCTTATAATAAGAATAACACTTGCGCTGAAGGATCTTTTATGCTCATTTCTTGTCTTTCAGGATTTATTCTGGGTTTAATTTTGTTTATTTGATGAAAATGAACAACAATACCCAACATGGAAACATTTTTGTTTGATTTGTGTCGAGTGGGATTTTCACCTAGAACCCAAAAGGGGGGGTATTGGCACTTTTCATGGAGAAATGAGAAAAATTAAATTTTCTAAAAATGAAATAAATGCCTTCTATACACCACAAACATTCACTCTAAAATAAAGATTGTGGTTTTTCGCAATATTTTTAGAAATTTGGGCTCTTATAGTAAGAATAACACTTGCGCTGAAGGATCTTTTATGCTCATTTCTTGTCTTTCAGGATTTATTCTGGGTTTAATTTTGTTTATTTGATGAAAATGAACAACAATACACACCATGGAAACATTTTTGTTTGATTTGTGTCGAGTGAGATTTTCTTCTAGAACCCAAAGGGGGGGGGCATTTTTATTGGCACTTTTATTGTATTGGCACTTTTCATGGAAAAATGTGAAAAATTAAATTTTCTAAAAATGAAATAAATGCCTTCTATACACCTCAAACATTCACTCCAAAAAAGAAGATTGTGGTTTTTCGCAATATTTTTAGAAATTTGGGCTCTTATAGAAAGAATAACACTTGCGCTGAAGCATCTTTTTTGCTCATTTCTTGTTTTTCAGGATTTATTCTGGGTTTAATTTTGTTTATTTGATGAAAATGAACAACAAATCACACCATGGAAACATTTTTTTTTGATTTGTGTCGAGTGAGATTTTCACCTAGAACCCAAAGAGGGGGGTATTGGCACTTTTCATGGAAAAATGTGAAAAATTAAATTTTCTAAAAATGAAATAAATGCCTTCTATACACCTCAAACATTCACTCTAAAACAGAAGATTGTGGTTTTTCGCAATATTTTTAGAAATTTGGGCTCTTATAGTAAGAATAACACTTGCGCTGAAGCATCTTTTATGCTCATTTCTTGTCTTTCAGGATTTATTCTGGGTTTAATTTTGTTTATTTGATGAAAATGAACAACAATGCACACCATGGAAACATTTTTGTTTCATTTGAGTCGAGTGAGATTTTAACCCAGAACCGAAAGGGGGGGGTATTGGCACTTTTCATGGAAAAATGTGAAAAATGAAATTTTCTAAAAATGTAATAAATGCCTTCTATACACCTGAAACATTCACTCTAAAACTGAAAATTGTTGCTTTTCGCAATATTTTTAGAAATTTGGGCTCTTTTAGTAACATGAACACTTGCGCTGAAGCATCTTTTATGCTCATTTCTTGTCTTTCAGGATTTATTCTGGGTTTAATTTTGTTTATTTGATGAAAATGAACAACAATACACACCATGGAAACATTTTTGTTTGATTTGAGTCGAGTGAGATTTTCACCCAGAACCCAAAGTGGGGGGTATTGGCACTTTTCATGGAAAAATGTGAAAAATTAAATTTTCTAAAAATGTAATAAATGCCTTCTATACACCTGAAACATTCACTCTAAAACTGAAAATTGTTGCTTTTCGCAATATTTTTAGAAATTTGGGCTCTTTTAGTAACATGAACACTTGCGATGAAGCATCTTTTATGCTCATATCTTATCTTTCAGGATTTATTCTGAGTTTTATTTTGTTTATTTGATGAAAATGAACAAGAATACACACCATGGAAACATTTTTGTTTGATTTGTGTCGAGTGAGATTTTCACCTAGAACCCAAAGGGGGGGGTATTGGCACTTTTCATGGAAAAATGTGAAAAATTAAATTTTCTAAAAATGAAATAAATGCCTTCTTTACACCTCAAACATTCACTCCAAAAAAGAAGATTGTGGTTTTTCGCAATATTTTTAGAAATTTGGGCTCTTATAGTAAGAATAACATTTGCGCTGAACCATCTTTTATGCTCATTTCTTGTTTTTCAGGATTTATTCTGGGTTAAATTTTGTTTATTTGATGAAAATGAACAACAATACACACCATGGAAACTTTTTTGTTTGATTTGTGTCAAGTGAGATTTTCACCTAGAACCCAAAGGGGGGGGGTATTGGAACTTTTCACGGAAAAATGTGAAAAATTAAATTTTCTAAAAATGAAATAAATGCCTTCTATACACCTCAAACATTCACTCCAAAAAAGAAGATTGTGGTTTTTCGCAATATTTTTAGAAATTGGGGCTCTTATAGAAAGAATAACACTTGCGCTGAAGCATCTTTTTTGCTCATTTCTTGTTTTTCAGGATTTATTCTGGGTTTAATTTTGTTTATTTGATGAAAATGAACAACAATACACACCATGGAAACATTTTTGTTTGATTTGTGTGGAGTGAGATTTTCACCTAGAACCCAAAGGGGTGGTATTGGGACTTTTCATGGAAAAATGTGAAGAATTAAATTTTCTAAAAATGAAATAAATGCCTTCTATACACCTCAAACATTCACTCCAAAAAAGAAGATTATGGTTTTTCGCAATATTTTTAGAAATTTGGGCTCTTATAGTAAGAATAACACTTGCGCTGAAGCATCTTTTATGCTCATTTCTTGTTTTTCAGGATTTATTCTGGGTTTAATTTTGTTTATTTGATGAAAATGAACAAGAATACACACCATGGAAACATTTTTGTTTGATTTGTGTCGAGTGAGATTTTCACCTAGAACCCAAAGGAGTGGGGTATTGGCACTTTTCACGGAAAAATGTGAAAAATTAAATTTTCTAAAAATGAAATAAATGCCTTCTATACACCTCAAACATTCACTCCAAAAAAGAAGATTGTGGTTTTTCGCAATATTTTTAGAAATTTGGGCTCTTATAGTAAGAATAACACTTGCGCTGAAGCATCTTTTATGCTCATTTCTTGTTTTTCAGGATTTAATCTGGGTTTAATTTTGTTTATTTGATGAAAATGAACAACAATACACACCATGAAAACATTTTTGTTTGATTTGTGCCGAGTGAGATTTTCACCTAGAACCCAAAGGGGGGGTATTGGCACTTTTCATGGAAAAATATGAAAAATTAAATTTTCTAAAAATGAAATAAATGCCTTCTATACACCTCAAACATTCACTAAAAAAAAGAAGATTGTGGTTTTTCGCAATATTTTTAGAAATTTGGGCTCTTATAGTAAGAATAACACTTGCGCTGAAGCATCTTTTATGCTCATTTCTTGTTTTTCAGGATTTATTCTGGGTTTAATTTTGTTTATTTTATGAAAATGAACAAGAATACACACCATGGAAACATTTTTGTTTGATTTGTGACGAGTGAGATTTTCACCTAGAACCCAAAGGGGGGGGTATTGGCACTTTTCATGGAAAAATGTGAAAAATTAAATTTTCTAAAAATGTAATAAATGCCTTCTATACACCTGAAACATTCACTCTAAAACTGAAAATTGTTGCTTTTCGCAATATTTTTAGAAATTTGGGCTCTTTTAGTAACATGAACACTTGCGCTGAAGCATCTTTTATGCTCATATCTTATCTTTCAGGATTTATTCTGAGTTTTATTTTGTTTATTTGACGAAAATGAACAAGAATACACACCATGGAAACATTTTTGTTTGATTTGTGTCGAGTGAGATTTTCACCTAGAACCCAAAGGGGGGGGTATTGGCACTTTTCATGGAAAAATGTGAAACATTAAATTTTCTAAAAATGAAATAAATGCCTTCTATACACCTCAAACATTCACTCCAAAAAAGAAGATTGTGGTTTTTCGCAATATTTTTAGAAATTTGGGCTCTTATAGAAAGAATAACACTTGCGCTGAAGCATCTTTTTTGCTCATTTCTTGTTTTTCAGGATTTATTCTGGGATTAATTTTGTTTATTTGATGAAAATTAACAACAATACACACCATGGAAACATTTTTGTTTGATTTGTGTCGAGTGAGATTTTCACCTAGAACCCAAAGGAGTGGGGTATTGGCACTTTTCACGGAAAAATGTGAAAAATTAAATTTTCTAAAAATGAAATAAATGCCTTCTATACACCTCAAACATTCACTCCAAAAAAGAAGATTGTGGTTTTTCGCAATATTTTTAGAAATTTGGGCTCTTATAGTAAGAATAACACTTGCGCTGAAGCATCTTTTATGCTCATTTCTTGTCTTTCAGGATTTATTCTGGGTTTAATTTTGTTTATTTGATGAAAATGAACAACAATACACACCATGGAAACATTTTTGTTTGATTTGAGTCGAGTGAGATTTTCACCCAGAACCCAAAGGGGGGGGTATTGGCACTTTTCATGGAAAAATGTGAAAAATGAAATTTTCTAAAAATGTAATAAATGCCTTCTATACACCTGAAACATTCACTCTAAAACTGAAAATTGTTGCTTTTCGCAATATTTTTAGAAATTTAGGCTCTTTTAGTAACATGAACACTTGCGCTGAAGCATCTTTTATGCTCATATCTTATCTTTCAGGATTTATTCTGAGTTTTATTTTGTTTATTTGATGAAAATGAACAAGAATACACACCATGGAAACATTTTTGTTTGATTTGTGTCGAGAGAGATTTTCACCTAGAACCCATAGGGGGGGGGATTGGCACTTTTCATGGAAAAATGTGAAAAATGAAATTTTCTAAAAATGTAATAAATGCCTTCTATACACCTCAAACATTCACTCTAAAACTGAAAATTGTTGCATTTCGCAATATTTTTAGAAATTTGGGCTCTTTTAGTAACATGAACACTTGCGCTGAAGCATCTTTTATGCTCATATCTTATCTTTCAGGATTTATTCTGAGTTTTATTTTGTTTATTTAATGAAAATGAACAAGAATACACACCATGGAAACATTTTTGTTTGATTTGTGTCGAGTGAGATTTTCACCTAGAACCCAAAGGGGGGGTATTGGCACTTTTCATGGAAAAATGTGAAAAATTAAATTTTCTAAAAATGAAATAAATGCCTTCTATACACCTCAAACATTCACTCCAAAAAAGAAGATTGTGGTTTTTCGCAATATTTTTAGAAATTTGGGCTCTTATAGTAAGAATAACACTTGCGCTGAAGCATCTTTTATGCTCATTTCTTGTTTTTCAGGATTTATTCTGGGTTTAATTTTGTTTATTTGATGAAAATGAACAACAATACACACCATGGAAACATTTTTGTTTGATTTGTGTCGAGTGACATTTTCACCTAGAACCCAAAGGGGGGGGGTATTGGCACTTTTCATGGAAAAATGTGAAAAATGAAATTTTACAAAAATGAAATAAATGCCTTCTATACACCTCAAACATTCACTCCAAAAAAGAAGATTGTGGTTTTTCGCAATATTTTTAGAAATTTGGGCTCTTATAGTAAGAATAACACTTGCGCTGAAGCAACTTTAATGCTCATTTCTTGTCTTTCAGGATTTATTCTGGGTTTAATTTTGTTTATTTGATGAAAATGAACAACAATACACCCCATGGAAACATTTTTGTTTGATTTGTGTCGAGTGAGATTTTCACCTAGGACCCTAAGGGGGGGGTATTGGCACTTTTCATGGAGAAATGAGAAAAATTAAATTTTCTAAAAATGATATAAATGCCTTCTATACACCGCAAACATTCACTCTAAAATAAAGATTGTGGTTTTTCGCAATATTTTTAGAAATTTAGGCTCTTATAGTAAGAATTACACCTGCGCTGAAGCACCTTTTATGCTCATTTCTTGTCTTTCAGGATTTATTCTGGGTTTAATTTTGTTTATTTGATGAAAATGAACAACAATACCCACCATGGAAACATTTTTGTTTGATTTGTGTCGAGTGAGATTTTCACCTAGAACCCAAAAGGGGGGGTATTGGCACTTTTCATGGAGAAATGAGAAAAATTAAATTTTCTAAAAATGAAATAAATGCTTTCTATACACCGCAAACATTCACTCTAAAATAAAGATTGTGGTTTTTCGCAATATTTTTAGAAATTTGGGCTCTTATAGTAAGAATAACACTTGCGCTGAAGGATCTTTTATGCTCATTTCTTGTCTTTCAGGATTTATTCTGGGTTTAATTTTGTTTATTTGATGAAAATGAACAACAATACACACCATGGAAACATTTTTGTTTGATTTGTGTCGAGTGAGATTTTCACCTATAACCAAAAGGGGGGGGGGCATTTTTATTGGCACTTTTATTGTATTGGCACTTTTCATGGAAAAATGTGAAAAATTAAATTTTCTAAAAATGAAATAAATGCCTTCTATACACCTCAAACATTCACTCCAAAAAAGAAGATTGTGGTTTTTCGCAATATTTTTAGAAATTTGGGCTCTTATAGAAAGAATAACACTTGCGCTGAAGCATCTTTTTTGCTCATTTCTTGTTTTTCAGGATTTATTCTGGGTTTAATTTTGTTTATTTGATGAAAATGAACAACAATACACACCATGGAAACATTTTTTTTTGATTTGTGTCGAGTGAGATTTTCACCTAGAACCCAAAGAGGGGAGTATTGGCACTTTTCATGGAAAAATGTGAAAAATTAAATTTTCTAAAAATGAAATAAATGCCTTCTATACACCTCAAACATTCACTCTAAAACAGAAGATTGTGGTTTTTCGCAATATTTTTAGAAATTTGGGCTCTTATAGTAAGAATAACACTTGCGCTGAAGCATCTTTTATGCTCATTTCTTGTCTTTCAGGATTTATTCTGGGTTTAATTTTGTTTATTTGATGAAAATGAACAACAATACACACCATGGAAACATTTTTGTTTGATTTGAGTCGAGTGAGATTTTAACCCAGAACCGAAAGGGGGGGGTATTGGCACTTTTCATGGAAAAATGTGAAAAATGAAATTTTCTAAAAATGAAATAAATGCCTTCTATACACCTGAAACATTCACTCTAAAACTGAAAATTGTTGCTTTTCGCAATATTTTTAGAAATTTGGGCTCTTTTAGTAACATGAACACTTGCGCTGAAGCATCTTTTATGCTCATTTCTTGTCTTTCAGGATTTATTCTGGGTTTAATTTTGTTTATTTGATGAAAATGAACAACAATACACACCATGGAAACATTTTTGTTTGATTTGAGTTGAGTGAGATTTTCACCCAGAACCCAAAGGGGGGGGGGTATTCGCACTTTTCATTGAAAAATGTGAAAAATGAAATTTTCTAAAAATGTAATAAATGCCTTCTATACACCTGAAACATTCACTCTAAAACTGAAAATTGTTGCTTTTCGCAATATTTTTAGAAATTTAGGCTCTTTTAGTAACATGAACACTTGCGCTGAAGCATCTTTTATGCTCATATCTTATCTTTCAGGATTTATTCTGAGTTTTATTTTGTTTATTTGATGAAAATGAACAAGAATACACACCATGGAAACATTTTTGTTTGATTTGTGTCGAGTGAGATTTTCACCTAGAACCCAAAGGGGGGGGTATTGGCACTTTTCATGGAAAAATGTGAAAAATGAAATTTTCTAAAAATGTAATGAATGCCTTCTATACACCTCAAACATTCACTCTAAAACTGAAAATTGTTGCTTTTCGCAATATTTTTAGAAATTTGGGCTCTTTTAGTAACATGAACACTTGCGCTGAAGCATCTTTTATGCTCATATCTTATCTTTCAGGATTTATTCTGAGTTTTATTTTGTTTATTTAATGAAAATGAACAAGAATACACACCATGGAAACATTTTTGTTTGATTTGTGTCGAGTGAGATTTTCACCTAGAACCCAAAGGGGGGGTATTGGCACTTTTCATGGAAAAATGTGAAAAATTAAATTTTCTAAAAATGAAATAAATGCCTTCTATACACCTCAAACATTCACTCCAAAAAAGAAGATTGTGGTTTTTCGCAATATTTTTAGAAATTTGGGCTCTTATAGAAAGAATAACACTTGCGCTGAAGCATCTTTTTTGCTCATTTCTTGTTTTTCAGGATTTATTCTGGGTTTAATTTTGTTTATTTGATGAAAATGAACAACAATACACACCATGGAAACATTTTTTTTTGATTTGTGTCGAGTGAGATTTTCACCTAGAACCCAAAGAGGGGGGTATTGGCACTTTTCATGGAAAAATGTGAAAAATTAAATTTTCTAAAAATGAAATAAATGCCTTCTATACACCTCAAACATTCACTCTAAAACAGAAGATTGTGGTTTTTCGCAATATTTTTAGAAATTTGGGCTCTTATAGTAAGAATAACACTTGCGCTGAAGCATCTTTTATGCTCATTTCTTGTCTTTCAGGATTTATTCTGGGTTTAATTTTGTTTATTTGATGAAAATGAACAACAATACACACCATGGAAACATTTTTGTTTGATTTGTGTCGAGTGAGATTTTCACCTAGAACCCAAAGGGGGGGGTATTGGCACTTTTCATGGAAAAATGTGAAAAATGAAATTTTCTAAAAATGTAATAAATGCCTTCTATACACCTGAAACATTCACTCTAAAACGGAAAATTGTTGCTTTTCCCAATATTTTTAGAAATTTGGGCTCTTTAAGTAACATGAACACTTGCGCTGAAGCATCTTTTATGCTCATATCTTATCTTTCAGGATTTATTCTGAGTTTTATTTTGTTTTTTTGATGAAAATGAACAAGAATACACACCATGGAAACATTTTTGTTTGATTTGTGTCGAGTGAGATTTTCACCTAGAACCCAAAGGGGGGGGTATTGGCACTTTTCATGGAAAAATGTGAAAAATGAAATTTTCTAAAAATGTAATGAATGCCTTCTATACACCTCAAACATTCACTCTAAAACTGAAAATTGTTGCTTTTCGCAATATTTTTAGAAATTTGGGCTCTTTTAGTAACATGAACACTTGCGCTGAAGCATCTTTTATGCTCATATCTTATCTTTCAGGATTTATTCTGAGTTTTATTTTGTTTATTTAATGAAAATGAACAAGAATACACACCATGGAAACATTTTTGTTTGATTTGTGTCGAGTGAGATTTTCACCTAGAACCCAAAGGGGGGGTATTGGCACTTTTCATGGAAAAATGTGAAAAATTAAATTTTCTAAAAATGAAATAAATGCCTTCTATACACCTCAAACATTCACTCCAAAAAAGAAGATTGTGGTTTTTCGCAATATTTTTAGAAATTTGGGCTCTTATAGAAAGAATAACACTTGCGCTGAAGCATCTTTTTTGCTCATTTCTTGTTTTTCAGGATTTATTCTGGGTTTAATTTTGTTTATTTGATGAAAATGAACAACAATACACACCATGGAAACATTTTTTTTTGATTTGTGTCGAGTGAGATTTTCACCTAGAACCCAAAGAGGGGGGTATTGGCACTTTTCATGGAAAAATGTGAAAAATTAAATTTTCTAAAAATGAAATAAATGCCTTCTATACACCTCAAACATTCACTCTAAAACAGAAGATTGTGGTTTTTCGCAATATTTTTAGAAATTTGGGCTCTTATAGTAAGAATAACACTTGCGCTGAAGCATCTTTTATGCTCATTTCTTGTCTTTCAGGATTTATTCTGGGTTTAATTTTGTTTATTTGATGAAAATGAACAACAATACACACCATGGAAACATTTTTGTTTGATTTGTGTCGAGTGAGATTTTCACCTAGAACCCAAAGGGGGGGGTATTGGCACTTTTCATGGAAAAATGTGAAAAATGAAATTTTCTAAAAATGTAATAAATGCCTTCTATACACCTGAAACATTCACTCTAAAACGGAAAATTGTTGCTTTTCCCAATATTTTTAGAAATTTGGGCTCTTTAAGTAACATGAACACTTGCGCTGAAGCATCTTTTATGCTCATATCTTATCTTTCAGGATTTATTCTGAGTTTTATTTTGTTTTTTTGATGAAAATGAACAAGAATACACACCATGGAAACATTTTTGTTTGATTTGTGTCGAGTGAGATTTTCACCTAGAACCCAAAGGGGGGGGTATTGGCACTTTTCATGGAAAAATGTGAAAAATTAAATTTTCTAAAAATGTAATAAATGCCTTCTATACACCTGAAACATTCACTCTAAAACTGAAAATTGTTGCTTTTCGCAATATTTTTAGAAATTTGGGCTCTTATAGTAACATGAACACTTGCGCTGAAGCATCTTTTATGCTCATATCTTATCTTTCAGGATTTATTCTGAGTTTTATTTTGTTTATTTGATGAAAATGAACAAGAATACACACCATGGAAACATTTTTGTTTGATTTGTGTCGAGTGAGATTTTCACCTAGAACCCAAAGGGGGGGGTATTGGCACTTTTCATGGAAAAATGTGAAAAATTAAATTTTCTAAAAATGAAATAAATGCCTTCTTTACACCTCAAACATTCACTCCAAAAAAGAAGATTGTGGTTTATCGCAATATTTTTAGAAATTTGGGCTCTTATAGTAAGAATAACACTTGCGCTGAACCATCTTTTATGCTCATTTCTTGTTTTTCAGGATTTATTCTGGGTTAAATTTTGTTTATTTGATGAAAATGAACAACAATACACACCATGGAAACTTTTTTGTTTGATATGTGTCGAGTGAGATTTTCACCTAGAACCCAAAGGGGGGGTATTGGCACTTTTCATGGAAAAATATGAAAAATTAAATTTTCTAAAAATGAAATAAATGCCTTCTATACACCTCAAACATTCACTCCAAAAAAGAAGATTGTGGTTTTTCGCAATATTTTTAGAAATTTGGGCTCTTATAGTAAGAATAACACTTGCGCTGAAGCATCTTTTATGCTCATTTCTTGTTTTTCAGGATTTAATCTGGGTTTAATTTTGTTTATTTGATGAAAATGAACAACAATACACACCATGAAAACTTTTTTGTTTGATTTGTGTCGAGTGAGATTTTCACCTAGAACCCAAAGGGGGGGGGTATTGGCACTTTTCATGGAAAAATGTGAAAAATTAAATTTCTAAAAATGAAATAAATGCCTTCTATACACCTCAAACATTCACTCCAAAAAAGAAGATTGTGGTTTTTCGCAATATTTTTAGAAATTTGGGCTCTTATAGAAAGAATAACACTTGCGCTGAAGCATCTTTTTTGCTCATTTCTTGTTTTTCAGGATTTATTCTGGGATTAATTTTGTTTATTTGATGAAAATGAACAACAATACACACCATGGAAACATTTTTGTTTGATTTGTGTCGAGTGAGATTTTCACCTAGAACCCAAAGGGGGGGGTATTGGCACTTTTCATGGAAAAATATGAAAAATTAAATTTTCTAAAAATGAAATAAATGCCTTCTATACACCTCAAACATTCACTAAAAAAAGAAGATTGTGGTTTTTCGCATAATTTTTAGAAATTTGGGCTCTTATAGTAAGAATAACACTTGCGCTGAAGCATCTTTTATGCTCATTTCTTGTTTTTCAGGATTTATTCTGGGTTTAATTTTGTTTATTTTATGAAAATGAACAAGAATACACACCATGGAAACATTTTTGTTTGATTTGTGTCGAGTGAGATTTTCACCTAGAACCCAAAGGGGGGGGGTATTGGCACTTTTCATGGAAAAATGTGAAAAATTAAATTTCTAAAATGAAATAAATGCCTTCTATACACCTCAAACATTCACTCCAAAAAAGAAGATTGTGGTTTTTCGCAATATTTTTAGAAATTTGGGCTCTTATAGAAAGAATAACACTTGCGCTGAAGCATCTTTTTTGCTCATTTCTTGTTTTTCAGGATTTATTCTGGGATTAATTTTGTTTATTTGATGAAAATGAACAACAATACACACCATGGAAACATTTTTGTTTGATTTGTGTCGAGTGAGATTTTCACCTAGAACCCAAAGAGGGGGGTATTGGCACTTTTCAGGGAAAAATGTGAAAAATTAAATTTTCTAAAAATGAAATAAATGCCTTCTATACACCTGAAACATTCACTTTAAAACAGAAGATTGTGGTTTTTCGCAATATTTTTAGAAATTTGGGCTCTTATAGTAAGAATAACACTTGCGCTGAAGCATCTTTTATGCTCATTTCTTGTCTTTCAGGATTTATTCTGGGTTTAATTTTGTTTATTTGATGAAAATGAACAACAATACACACCATGGAAACATTTTTGTTTGATTTGTGTCGAGTGAGATTTTCACCTAGAACCCAAAGGGGGGGGTATTGGCAACTTTTCACGGAAAAATGTGAAAAATTAAATTTTCTAAAAATGAAATAAATGCCTTCTATACACCTCAAACATTTACTCTAAAAATGAAAATTGTTGCTTTTCGCAATATTTTTAGAAATTTGGCTCTTATAGTAACATTAACACTTGCGCTGAAGCATCTTTTATGCTCATTTCTGTCTTTCAGGATTTATTCTGGGTTTAATTTTGGTTATTTGATGAAATTGAACAACAATACACACCATGGAAACATTTTTGTTTGATTTGAGTCGAGTGAGATTTTCACCCAGAACCCAAAGGGGGGGGGTATTGGCACTTTTCATGGAAAAATGTGAAAAATGAAATTTTCTAAAATGTAATAAATGCCTTCTATACACCTGAAACATTCACTCTTAAACTGAAAATTGTTGCTTTTCGCAATATTTTTAGAAATTTGGGCGCTTTTAGTAACATGAACACTTGCGCTGAAGCATCTTTTATGCTCATATCTTATCTTTCAGGATTTATTCTGAGTTTTATGTGGGTTTATTTGATGAAAATGAACAAGAATACACACCATGGAAACTTTTGTTTGATTTGTGTCGAGTGAGATTTTCACCTAGAACCCAAAGGGGGGGGTATTGGCACTTTTCACGGAAAAATGTGAAAAATTAAATTTTCTAAAAATTAAATAAATGCCTTCTTTACACCTCAAACATTCGCTCTAAAAATGAAAATTGTTGCTTTTCGCAATATTTTTAGAAATTTGGCTCTTATAGTACATTAACACTTGCGCTGAAGCATCTTTTATGCTCATTACTTGTCTTTCAGGATTTATTTTGGGTTTAATTTGTTTGTATTGATGAAAATGAACAACAATACACACCATGGAAACATTTTTGTTTGATTTGTGTCGAGTGAGATTGTCACCTAGAACCCAAAGGGGGGGTATTGGCACGTTTCATGGTAAAATGTGAAAAATTAAAGGTTTCTAAAAAGGAAATAAATGCCTTCTATACACCTCAAACGTTCACTCTAAACAGAAGATTGTGGTTTTTTCGCAATATTTTTAGAAATTTGGGCTCTTATAGTAGAATAACACTTGCGCTGAAGCATCTTTTATGCTCATTTCTGTCTTTCAGGATTTATTCTGGGTTTAATTTTGTTTATTTGATGAAAATGAACAACAATACACACCATGGAAACATTTTTGTTTGATTTGTGTCGAGTGAGATTTTCACCTAGAACCCAAAGGGGGGGGATATTGTATTGGCAAAGGTATTGGCACTTTTTATGGAAAAATGAGAAAAATTAAATTTTCTAAAAATGAAATAAATGCCTTCTATACATTTCAAACATTCACTCTAAAATAGAAGATTGTTGTTTTTCGCAAAATTTTTAGAAATTTTGGCTTTTTAGTAACAATAACACTTGCGCTGAAGCATCTTTTATGCTCATTTCTTGTTTTTCAGGATTTATTCTGGGTTTAATTTTGTTTATTTGATGAAAATGAACAACAATACACACCATGGAAACATTTTTGTTTGATTTGTGTCGAGTGAGATTTTCACCTAGAACCCAAAGGGGGGGGTATTGGCACTTTTCATGGAAAAATGTGAAAAATTAAATTTTCTAAAAATGAAATAAATGCCTTCTATACACCTTAAACATTCACTCCAAAAAAGAAGATTGTGGTTTTTCGCAATATTTTTAGAAATTTGTGCTCTTTTAGTAACATTAACACTTGCGCTGAAGCATCTTTTTTGCTCATTTCTTGGTTTTCAGGATTTATTCTGGGTTTAATTTTTTTTATTTGATGAAAATGAACAACAATACACACCATGGAAACATTTTTGTTTGATTTGTGTCGAGTGAGATTTTCACCCAGAACCCAAAGGGGGGGGGTATTGGCACTTTTCTTGGAAAAATGTGAAAAATGAAATTTTCTAAAAATGTAATAAATGCCTTCTATACACCTCAAACATTCACTCTTAAACTGAAAATTGTTGCTTTTCGCAATATTTTTAGAAATTTGGGCTCTTTTAGTAACATGAACACTTGCGCTGAAGCATCTTTTATGCTCATATCTTATCTTTCAGGATTTATTCTGAGTTTTATTTTGTTTATTTGATGAAAATGAACAAGAATACACACCATGGAAACATTTTTGTTTGATTTGTGTCGAGTGAGATTTTCACCTAGAACCCAAAGGGGGGGGTATTGGCACTTTTCATGGAAAAATGTAAAACATTAAATTTTCTAAAAATGAAAAAAATGCCTTCTAAACACCTCAAACATTTACTCTAAAACATAAGATTGTTGTTTTTCGCAATATTTTAGAAATTTGGGCTCTTTTAGTAACATCAACACTTGGGCTGAAGCATCTTTTATGATCTTTTATTGTCTTTCAGGATTCATTCTGGGTTTTATTTTGTTTATTTGATGAAAATGAACAACAATACACACCATGGAAACATTTTTGTTTGATTTGTGTCGAGTGAGATTTGCACCTAGAACCCAAAGGGGGGATATTGGCACTTTTCATGGAAAAATGTGAAAAATTAAATTTTCTAAAAATGAAATAAATGCCTTCTATACACCTCAAACGTTCACTCTAAAACAGAAGATTGTGGTTTTTCGCAATATTTTTAGAAATTTGGGCTCTTATAGTAAGAATAACACTTGCGCTGAAGGATCTTTATGCTCATTTCTTGACTTTCAGGATTGATTCTGGGTTTAATTGTGTTTATTTGATGAAAATGAACAACAATACTCACCATGGAAACATTTTTGTGTGATTGTGTCGAGTGAGATTGTCACCTAGAACCCAAAGGGGGGGGGATATTGTATTGGCAAAGGTATTGGCACTTTTTATGGAAAAATGAGAAAAATTAAATTTCTAAAAATGAAATAAATGCCTTCTATACACCTCAAACATTCACTCTAAAATAGAAGATTGTTGTTTTTCGCAAAATTTTTAGAAATTTTGGCTTTTTAGGTACAATAACACTTGCGCTGAAGCATCTTTTATGCTCATTTCTTGTTTTTCAGGATTTATTCTGGGTTTAATTTTGTTTATTTGATGAAAATGAACAACAATACACACCATGGAAACATTTTTGTTTGATTTGTGTCGAGTGAGATTTTCACCTAGAACCCAAAGGGGGGGGTATTGGCACTTTTAATGGAAAAATGTGAAAAATTAAATTTTCTAAAAATGAAATAAATGCCTTCTATACACCTCAAACATTCACTCCAAAAAAGAAGATTGTGGTTTTTCGCAATATTTTTAGAAATTTGTGCTCTTTTAGTAACAATAACACTTGCGCTGAAGCATCTTTTATGCTCATTTCTTGTTTTTCAGGATTTATTCTGGGTTTAATTTTGTTTATTTGATGAAAATGAACAACAATACACACCATGGAAACATTTTTGTTTGATTTGTGTCGAGTGAGATTTTCACCTAGAACCCAAAGGAGGGGGTATTGGCACTTTTCACGGAAAAATGTGAAAAATTAAATTTTCTAAAAATGAAATAAATGCCTTCTATACACCTCAAACATTTACTCTAAAAATGAAAATTGTTGCTTTTCGCAATATTTTTAGAAATTTGGCTCTTATAGTAACATTAACACTTGCGCTGAAGCATCTTTTATGCTCATTTCTTGTCTTTCAGGATTTATTCTGGGTTTAATTTTGTTTATTTGATGAAAATGAACAACAATACACACCATGGAAACATTTTTGTTTGATTTGAGTCGAGTGAGATTTTCACCCAGAACCCAAAGGGGGGGTATTGGCACTTTTCATGGAAAAATGTGAAAAATGAAATTTTCTAAAAATGTAATAAATGCCTTCTATACACCTCAAACATTCACTCTTAAACTGAAAATTGTTGCTTTTCGCAATATTTTTAGAAATTTGGGCTCTTTTAGTAACATGAACACTTGCGCTGAAGCATCTTTTATGCTCATATCTTATCTTTCAGGATTTATTCTGAGTTTTATTTTGTTTATTTGATGAAAATGAACAAGAATACACACCATGGAAACATTTTTGTTTGATTTGTGTCGAGTGAGATTTTCACCTAAAACCCAAAGGGGGGGGGTATTGGCATTTTCATGGAAAAATGTGAAAAATTAAATTTTCTAAAAATGTAATAAATGCCTTCTATACACCTGAAACATTCACTCTAAAACTGAAAATTGTTGCTTTTCGCAATATTTTTAGAAATTTGGGCTCTTTTAGTAACATGAACACTTGCGCTGAAGCATCTTTTATGCTCACATCTTATCTTTCAGGATTTATTCTGAGTTTTATTTTGTTTATTTGATGAAAATGAACAAGAATACACACCATGGAAACATTTTTGTTTGATTTGTGTCGAGTGAGATTTTCACCTAGAACCCATGGGGGGGGTATTGGCACTTTTCACGGAAAAATGTGAAAAATTAAATTTTCTAAAAATTAAATAAATGCCTTCTATACACCTCAAACATTCGCTCTAAAAATGAAAATTGTTGCTTTTCGCAATATTTTTAGAAATTTGGCTCTTATAGTAACATTAACACTTGCGCTGAAGCATCTTTTATGCTCATTACTTGTCTTTCAGGATTTATTTTGGGTTTAATTTTTTTTATTTGATGAAAATGAACAACAATACACACCATGGAAACATTTTTGTTTGATTTATGTCGAGTGAGATTTTCACCTAGAACCCAAAGGGGGGGTATTGGCACTTTTCATGGAAAAATGTGAAAAATTAAATTTTCTAAAAATGAAATAAATGCCTTCTATACACCTCAAACGTTCACTCTAAAACAGAAGATTGTGGTTTTTCGCAATATTTTAGAAATTTGGGCTCTTATAGAAAGAATAACACTTGCGCTGAAGCATCTTTTATGCTCATTTCTTTTTTTTCAGGATTTATTCTGGGTTTAATTTTGTTTATTTGATGAAAATGAACAACAATACACACCATGGAAACATTTTTGTTTGATTTGTGTCGAGTGAGATTTTCACCTAGAACCCAAAGGGGGGGGTATTGGCACTTTTCATGGAAAAATGTGAAAAATTAAATTTTCTAAAAATGAAATAAATGCCTTCTATACACCTCAAACATTCACTCCAAAAAAGAAGATTGTGGTTTTTCGCAATATTTTTAGAAATTTGGGCTCTTATAGAAAGAATAACACTTGCGCTGAAGCATCTTTTTTGCTCATTTCTTGGTTTTCAGGATTTATTCTGGGTTTAATTTTTTTATTTGATGAAAATGAACAACAATACACACCATGGAAACATTTTTGTTTGATTTGTGTCGAGTGAGATTTTCACCTAGAACCCAAAGGAGGGGGTATTGGCACTTTTCACGGAAAAATG
The DNA here is from genome assembly GCF_022747635.1 of Hetaerina americana. Lineage (NCBI taxonomy): Eukaryota > Metazoa > Arthropoda > Insecta > Odonata > Calopterygidae > Hetaerina > Hetaerina americana. Next base: position 19,141 of record NW_027286904.1, read on the forward strand.
TGAAAAATTAAATTTTCTAAAAATGAAATAAATGCCTTCTATACACCTCAAACATTTACTCTAAAAATGAAAATGGTTGCTTTTCGCAATATTTTTAGAAATTTGACTCTTATAGTAACATTAACACTTGCGCTGAAGCATCTTTTATGCTCATTTCTTGTCTTTCAGGATTTATTCTGGGTTTAATTTTGTTTATTTGATGAAAATGAACAACAATACACACCATGGAAACATTTTTGTTTGATTTGTGTCGAGTGAGATTTTCACCTAGAACCCAAAGGGGGGGTATTGGCACTTTTCATGGAAAAATATGAAAAATTAAATTTTCTAAAAATGAAATAAATGCCTTCTATACACCTCAAACATTCACTAAAAAAAAGAAGATTGTGGTTTTTCGCAATATTTTTAGAAATTTGGGCTCTTATAGTAAGAATAACACTTGCGCTGAAGCATCTTTTATGCTCATTTCTTGTTTTTCAGGATTTATTCTGGGTTTAATTTTGTTTATTTGATGAAAATGAACAAGAATACACACCATGGAAACATTTTTGTTTGATTTGTGTCGAGTGAGATTTTCACCTAGAACCCAAAGGGGGGGGTATTGGCACTTTTCATGGAAAAATGTGAAAAATTAAATTTCTAAAAATGAAATAAATGCCTTCTATACACCTCAAACATTCACTCCAAAAAAGAACATTGTGGTTTTTCGCAATATTTTTAGAAATTTGGGCTCTTATAGAAAGAATAAGACTTGCGCTGAAGCATCTTTTTTGCTCATTTCTTGTTTTTCAGGATTTATTCTGGGATTAATTTTGTTTATTTGATGAAAATGAACAACAATACACACCATGGAAACATATTTGTTTGATTTGTGTCGAGTGGGATTTTCACCTAGAACCCAAAGAGGGGGGTATTGGCACTTTTCATGGAAAAATGTGAAAAATTAAATTTTCTAAAAATGAAATAAATGCCTTCTATACACCTCAAACATTCACTTTAAAACATAAGATTGTGGTTTTTCGCAATATTTTTAGAAATTTGGGCTCTTATAGTAAGAATAACACTTGCGCTGAAGCATCTTTTATGCTCATTTCTTGTCTTTCAGGATTTATTCTGGGTTTAATTTTGTTTATTTGATGAAAATGAACAACAATACACACCATGGAAACATTTTTGTTTGATTTGTGTCGAGTGAGATTTTCACCTAGAACCCAAAGGGGGGGGGTATTGGCACTTTTCACGGAAAAATGTGAAAAATTAAATTTTCTAAAAATGAAATAAATGCCTTCTATACACCTCAAACATTTACTCTAAAAATGAAAATTGTTGCTTTTCGCAATATTTTTAGAAATTTGGCTCTTATAGTAACATTAACACTTGCGCTGAAGCATCTTTTATGCTCATTTCTTGTCTTTCAGGATTTATTCTGGGTTTAATTTTGTTTATTTGATGAAAATGAACAACAATACACACCATGGAAACATTTTTGTTTGATTTGAGTCGAGTGAGATTTTCACCCAGAACCCAAAGGGGGGGGTATTGGCACTTTTCATGGAAAAATGTGAAAAATGAAATTTTCTAAAAATGTAATAAATGCCTTCTATACACCTGAAACATTCACTCTTAAACTGAAAATTGTTGCTTTTCGCAATATTTTTAGAAATTTGGGGTCTTTTAGTAACATGAACACTTGCGCTGAAGCATCTTTTATGCTCATATCTTATCTTTCAGGATTTATTCTGAGTTTTATTTTGTTTATTTGATGAAAATGAACAAGAATACACACCATGGAAACATTTTTGTTTGATTTGTGTCGAGTGAGATTTTCACCTAAAACCCAAAGGGGGGGGTATTGGCATTTTCATGGAAAAATGTGAAAAATTAAATTTTCTAAAAATGTAATAAATGCCTTCTATACACCTGAAACATTCACTCTAAAACTGAAAATTGTTGCTTTTCGCAATATTTTTAGAAATTTGGGCTCTTTTAGTAACATGAACACTTGCGCTGATGCATCTTTTATGCTCATATCTTATCTTTCAGGATTTATTCTGGGTTTTATTTTGTTTATTTGATGAAAATGAACAAGAATACACACCATGGAAACATTTTTGTTTGATTTGTGTCGAGTGAGATTTTCACCTAGAACCCAAAGGGGGGGGTATTGGCACTTTTCACGGAAAAATGTGAAAAATTAAATTTTCTAAAAATTAAATAAATGCCTTCTATACACCTCAAACATTCGCTCTAAAAATGAAAATTGTTGCTTTTCGCAATATTTTTAGAAATTTGGCTCTTATAGTAACATTAACACTTGCGCTGAAGCATCTTTTATGCTCAATACTTGTCTTTCAGGATTTATTTTGGGTTTAATTTTTTTTATTTGATGAAAATGAACAACAATACACACCATGGAAACATTTTTGTTTGATTTGTGACGAGTGAGATTTTCACCTAGAACCCAAAGGGGGGGGGGATATTGTATTGGCAAAGATATTGGCACTTTTCATGGAAAAATGTGAAAAATTAAATTTTCTAAAAATGAAATAAATGCCTTCTATACACCTCAAACGTTCACTCTAAAACAGAAGATTGTGGTTTTTCGCAATATTTTTAGAAATTTGGGCTCTTATAGTAAGAATAACACTTGCGCTGAAGCATCTTTTATGCTCATTTCTTGTCTTTCAGGATTTATTCTGGGTTTAATTTTGTTTATTTGATGAAAATGAACAACAATACACACCATGGAAACATTTTTGTTTGATTTGGGTCGAGTGAGATTTTCACCTAGAACCCAAAGGAGGGGGTATTGGCACTTTTCACGGAAAAATGTGAAAAATTAAATTTTCTAAAAATGAAATAAATGCCTTCTATACACCTCAAACATTTACTCTAAAAATGAAAATTGTTGCTTTTCGCAATATTTTTAGAAATTTGGCTCTTATAGTAACATTAACACTTGCGCTGAAGCATCTTTTTTGCTCATTTCTTGGTTTTCAGGATTTATTCTGGGTTTAATTTTTTTTATTTGATGAAAATGAACAACAATACACACCATGGAAACATTTTTGTTTGATTTGTGTCGAGTGAGATTTTCACCTAGAACCCAAAGGGGGGGGTATTGGCACTTTTCATGGAAAAATGTGAAAAATTAAATTTTCTAAAAATGAAATAAATGCCTTCTATACACCTCAAACATTCACTCCAAAAAAGAAGATTGTGGTTTTTCGCAATATTTTTAGAAATTTGGGCTCTTATAGAAAAAATAACACTTGCGCTGAAGCATCTTTTTTGCTCATTTCTTGGTTTTCAGGATTTATTCTGGGTTTAATTTTTTTTATTTGATGAAAATGAACAACAATACACACCATGGAAACATTTTTGTTTGATTTGGGTCGAGTGAGATTTTCACCTAGAACCCAAAGGAGGGGGTATTGGCACCTTTCACGGAAAAATGTGAAAAATTAAATTTTCTAAAAATGAAATAAATGCCTTCTATAAACCTCAAACATTTACTCTAAAAATGAAAATTGTTGCTTTTCGCAATATTTTTAGAAATTTGGCTCTTATAGTAACATTAACACTTGCGCTGAAGCATCTTTTATGCTCATTTCTTGTCTTTCAGGATTTATTCTGGGTTTAATTTTGTTTATTTGATGAAAATGAACAACAATACACACCATGGAAACATTTTTGTTTGATTTGTGTCGAGTGAGATTTTCACTTAAAACCCAAAGGGGGGGTATTGGCATTTTCATGGAAAAATGTGAAAAATTAAATTTTCTAAAAATGAAATAAATGCCTTCTATACACCTCAAACGTTCACTCTAAAACAGAAGATTGTGGTTTTTCGCAATATTTTTAGAAATTTGGGCTCTTATAGTAAGAATAACACTTGCGCTGAAGCATCTTTTATGCTCATTTCTTGTTTTTCAGGATTTATTCTGGGTTTAATTTTGTTTATTTGATGAAAATGAACAAGAATACACACCATGGAAACATTTTTGTTTGATTTGTGTCGAGTGAGATTTTCACCTAGAACCCAAAGGGGGGGGTATTGGCACTTTTCATGGAAAAATGTGAAAAATTAAATTTCTAAAAATGAAATAAATGCCTTCTATACACCTCAAACATTCACTCCAAAAAAGAAGATTGTGGTTTTTCGCAATATTTTTAGAAATTTGGGCTCTTATAGAAAGAATAAGACTTGCGCTGAAGCATCTTTTTTGCTCATTTCTTGTTTTTCAGGATTTATTCTAGGATTAATTTTGTTTATTTGATGAAAATGAACAACAATACACACCATGGAAACATTTTTGTTTGATTTGTGTCGAGTGGGATTTTCACCTAGAACCCAAAGAGGGGGGTATTGGCACTTTTCATGGAAAAATGTGAAAAATTAAATTTTCTAAAAATGAAATAAATGCCTTCTATACACCTCAAACATTCACTTTAAAACATAAGATTGTGGTTTTTCGCAATATTTTTAGAAATTTGGGCTCTTATAGTAAGAATAACACTTGCGCTGAAGCATCTTTTATGCTCATTTCTTGTCTTTCAGGATTTATTCTGGGTTTAATTTTGTTTATTTGATGAAAATGAACAACAATACACACCATGGAAACATTTTTGTTTGATTTGTGTTGAGTGAGATTTTCACCTAGAACCCAAAGGGGGGGGGTATTGGCACTTTTCACGGAAAAATGTGAAAAATTAAATTTTCTAAAAATGAAATAAATGCCTTCTATACACCTCAAACATTTACTCTAAAAATGAAAATTGTTGCTTTTCGCAATATTTTTAGAAATTTGGCTCTTATAGTAACATTAACACTTGCGCTGAAGCATCTTTTATGCTCATTTCTTGTCTTTCAGGATTTATTCTGGGTTTAATTTTGTTTATTTGATGAAAATGAACAACAATACACACCATGGAAACATTTTTGTTTGATTTGAGTCGAGTGAGATTTTCACCCAGAACCCAAAGGGGGGGTATTGGCACTTTTCATGGAAAAATGTGAAAAATTAAATTTTCTAAAAATGTAATAAATGCCTTCTATACACCTGAAACATTCACTCTAAAACTGAAAATTGTTGCTTTTCGCAATATTTTTAGAAATTTGGGCTCTTTTAGTAACATGAACACTTGCGCTGATGCATCTTTTATGCTCATATCTTATCTTTCAGGATTTATTTTGGGTTTAATTTTTTTTATTTGATGAAAATGAACAACAATACACACCATGGAAACATTTTTGTTTGATTTGTGACGAGTGAGATTTTCACCTAGAACCCAAAGGGGGGGGGATATTGTATTGGCAAAGGTATTGGCACTTTTCATGGAAAAATGTGAAAAATTAAATTTTCTAAAAATGAAATAAATGCCTTCTATACACCTCAAACGTTCACTCTAAAACAGAAGATTGTGGTTTTTCGCAATATTTTTAGAAATTTGGGCTCTTATAGTAAGAATAACACTTGCGCTGAAGCATCTTTTATGCTCATTTCTTGTCTTTCAGGATTTATTCTGGGTTTAATTTTGTTTATTTGATGAAAATGAACAACAATACACACCATGGAAACATTTTTGTTTGATTTGTGTCGAGTGAGATTTTCACCTAGAACCCAAAGGGGGGGGGATATTGTATTGGCAAAGGTATTGGCACTTATCATGGAAAAATGTGAAAAATTAAATTTTCTAAAAATGAAATAAATGCCTTCTATACACCTCAAACATTCACTCCAAAAAAGAAGATTGTGGTTTTTCGCAATATTTTTAGAAATTTGGGCTCTTATAGAAAGAATAACACTTGCGCTGAAGCATCTTTTTTGCTCATTTCTTGGTTTTCAGGATTTATTCTGGGTTTAATTTTTTTTATTTGATGAAAATGAACAACAATACACACCATGGAAACATTTTTGTTTGATTTGGGTCGAGTGAGATTTTCACCTAGAACCCAAAGGAGGGGGTATTGGCACTTTTCACGGAAAAATGTGAAAAATTAAATTTTCTAAAAATGAAATAAATGCCTTCTATACACCTCAAACATTTACTCTAAAAATGAAAATTGTTGCTTTTCGCAATATTTTTAGAAATTTGGCTCTTATAGTAACATTAACACTTGCGCTGAAGCATCTTTTTTGCTCATTTCTTGGTTTTCAGGATTTATTCTGGGTTTAATTTTTTTTATTTGATGAAAATGAACAACAATACACACCATGGAAACATTTTTGTTTGATTTGTGTCGAGTGAGATTTTCACCTAGAACCCAAAGGGGGGGGGATATTGTATTGGCAAAGGTATTGGCACTTTTCATGGAAAAATGTGAAAAATTCAATTTTCTAAAAATGAAATAAATGCCTTCTATACACCTCAAACATTCACTCCAAAAAAGAAGATTGTGGTTTTTCGCAATATTTTTAGAAATTTGGGCTCTTATAGAAAAAATAACACTTGCGCTGAAGCATCTTTTTTGCTCATTTCTTGGTTTTCAGGATTTATTCTGGGTTTAATTTTTTTTATTTGATGAAAATGAACAACAATACACACCATGGAAACATTTTTGTTTGATTTGGGTCGAGTGAGATTTTCACCTAGAACCCAAAGGAGGGGGTATTGGCACTTTTCACGGAAAAATGTGAAAAATTAAATTTTCTAAAAATGAAATAAATGCCTTCTATACACCTCAAACATTTACTCTAAAAATGAAAATTGTTGCTTTTCGCAATATTTTTAGAAATTTGGCTCTTATAGTAACATTAACACTTGCGCTGAAGCATCTTTTATGCTCATTTCTTGTCTTTCAGGATTTATTCTGGGTTTAATTTTGTTTATTTGATGAAAATGAACAACAATACACACCATGGAAACATTTTTGTTTGATTTGTGTCGAGTGAGATTTTCACCTAAAACCCAAAGGGGGGGTATTGGCATTTTCATGGAAAAATGTGAAAAATTAAATTTTCTAAAAATGTAATAAATGCCTTCTATACACCTGAAACATTCACTCTAAAACTGAAAATTGTTGCTTTTCGCAATATTTTTAGAAATTTGGGCTCTTTTAGTAACATGAACACTTGCGCTGAAGCATCTTTTATGCTCATATCTTATCTTTCAGGATTTATTCTGAGTTTTATTTTGTTTATTTGATGAAAATGAACAAGAATACACACCATGGAAACATTTTTGTTTGATTTGTGTCGAGTGAGATTTTCACCTAGAACCCAAAGGGGGGGGTATTGGCACTTTTCACGGAAAAATGTGAAAAATTAAATTTTCTAAAAATTAAATAAATGCCTTCTATACACCTCAAACATTCGCTCTAAAAATGAAAATTGTTGCTTTTCGCAATAGTTTTAGAAATTTGGCTCTTATAGTAACATTAACACTTGCGCTGAAGCATCTTTTATGCTCATTACTTGTCTTTCAGGATTTATTTTGGGTTTAATTTTTTTTATTTGATGAAAATGAACAACAATACACACCATGGAAACATTTTTGTTTGATTTGTGTCGAGCGAGATTTTCACCTAGAACCCAAAGGGGGGGTATATGCACTTTTCATGGAAAAATGTGAAAAATTAAATTTTCTAAAAATGAAATAAATGCCTTCTATACACCTCAAACGTTCACTCTAAAACAGAAGATTGTGGTTTTTCGCAATATTTTTAGAAATTTGGGCTCTTATAGAAAGAATAACACTTGCGCTGAAGCATCTTTTATGCTCATTTCTTGTTTTTCAGGATTTATTCTGGGTTTAATTTTGTTTATTTGATGAAAATGAACAACAATACACACCATGGAAACATTTTTGTTTGATTTGTGTCGAGTGAGATTTTCACCTAGAACCCAAAGGGGGGGGTATTGGCACTTTTCATGGAAAAATGTGAAAAATTAAATTTTCTAAAAATGAAATAAATGCCTTCTATACACCTCAAACATTCACTCCAAAAAAGAAGATTGTGGTTTTTCGCAATATTTTTAGAAATTTGGGCTCTTATAGAAAGAATAACACTTGCGCTGAAGCATCTTTTATGCTCATTTCTTGTCTTTCAGGATTTATTCTGGGTTTAATTTTGTTTATTTGATGAAAATGAACAACAATACACACCATGGAAACATTTTTGTTTGATTTGAGTCGAGTGAGATTCTCACCCAGAACCCAAAGGGGGGGGTATTGGCACTTTTCATGGAAAAATGTGAAAAATGAAATTCTCTAAAAATGTAATAAATGCCTTCTATACACCTGAAACATTCACTCTTAAACTGAAAATTATTGCTTTTCGCAATATTTTTAGAAATTTGGGCTCTTTTAGTAACATGATCACTTGCGCTGAAGCATCTTTTATGCTCATATCTTATCTTTCAGGATTTATTCTGAGTTTTATTTTGTTTATTTGATGAAAATGAACAAGAATACACACCATGGAACATTTTTGTTTGATTTGTGTCGAGTGAGATTTTCACCTAAAACCCAAAGGGGGGGGTATTGGCATTTTCATGGAAAAATGTGAAAAATTAAATTTTCTAAAAATGTAATAAATGCCTTCTATACACCTGAAACATTCACTCTAAAACTGAAAATTGTTTCTTTTCGCAATATTTTTAGAAATTTGGGCTGTTTTAGTAACATGAACACTTGCGCCTGAAGCATCTTTTATGCTCATATCTTATCTTTCAGGATTTATTCTGAGTTTTATTTTGTTTATTTGATGAAAATGAACAAGAATACACACCATGGAAACATTTTTGTTTGATTTGTGTCGAGTGAGATTTTCACCTAGAACCCAAAGGGGGGGGTATTGGCTCTTTTCACGGAAAAATGTGAAAAATTAAATTTTCTAAAAATTAAATAAATGCCTTCTATACACCTCAAACATTCGCTCTAAAAATGAAAATTGTTGCTTTTCGCAATATTTTTAGAAATTTGGCTCTTATAGTAACATTAACACTTGCGCTGAAGCATCTTTTATGCTCATTACTTGTCTATCAGGATTTATTTTGGGTTTTATTTTTTTTATTTGATGAAAATGAACAACAATACACACCATGGAAACATTTTTGTTTGATTTGTGTCGAGTGAGATTTTCACCTAGAACCCAAAGGGGGGGTATTGGCACTTTTCATGGAAAAATGAGAAAAATTAAATTTTCTAAAAATGAAATAAATGCCTTCTATACACCTCAAACATTCACTCAAAATAGAAGATTGTTGTTTTTCGCAAAATTTTTAGAAATTTTGGCTTTTATTAACAATAACACTTGCGCTGAAGCATCTTTTATGCTCATTTCTTGTTTTTCAGGATTTATTCTGGGTTTAATTTTGTTTATTTGATGAAAATGAACAACAATACACACCATGGAAACATTTTTGTTTGATTTGTGTCGAGTGAGATTTTCACCTAGAACCCAAAGGGGGGGGTATTGGCACTTTTCATGGAAAAATGTGAAAAATTAAATTTTCTAAAAATGAAATAAATGCCTTCTATACACCTCAAACATTCACTCTAAAACAGAAGATTGTGGTTTTTCGCAATATTTTTAGAAATTTGGGCTCTTATAGTAAGAATAACACTTGCGCTGAAGCATCTTTTATGCTCATTTCTTGTCTTTCAGGATTTATTCTGGGTTTAATTTTGTTTATTTGATGAAAAAAAACAACAACAATACACACCATGGAAACATTTTTGTTTGATTTGTGTCGAGTGAGATTTTCACCTAGAACCCAAAGGGGGGGGTATTGGCACTTTTCACGGAAAAATGTGAAAAATTAAATTTTCTAAAAATGAAATAAATGCCTTCTATACACCTCAAACATTTACTCTAAAAATGAAAATTGTTGCTTTTCGCAATATTTTTAGAAATTTGGCTGTTATAGTAACATTAACACTTGCGCTGAAGCATCTTTTATGCTCATTTCTTGTCTTTCAGGATTTATTCTGGGTTTAATTTTGTTTATTTGATGAAAATGAACAACAATACACACCATGGAAACATTTTTGTTTGATTTGAGTCGAGTGAGATTTTCACCCAGAACCCAAAGGGGGGGGGGGTATTGGCACTTTTCATGGAAAAATGTGAAAAATGAAATTTTCTAAAAATGTAATAAATGCCTTCTATACACCTGAAACATTCACTCTAAAACTGAAAATTGTTGCTTTTCGCAATATTTTTAGAAATTTGGGCTCTTTTAGTAACATGAACACTTGCGCTGAAGCATCTTTTATGCTCATATCTTATCTTTCAGGATTTATTCTGAGTTTTATTTTGTTTATTTGATGAAAATGAACAAGAATACACACCATGGAAACATTTTTGTTTGATTTGTGTCGAGTGAGATTTTCACCTAGAACCCAAAGGGGGGGGTATTGGCACTTTTCATGGAAAAATGTGAAAAATTAAATTTTCTAAAAATGTAATAAATGCCTTCTATACACCTGAAACATTCACTCTAAAACTGAAAATTGTTGCTTTTCGCAATATTTTTTGAAATTTGGGCTCTTATAGTAAGAATAACACTTGCGCTGAAGCATCTTTTATGCTAATATCTTATCTTTCAGGATTTATTCTGAGTTTTATTTTGTTTATTTGATGAAAATGAACAAGAATACACACCATGGAAACATTTTTGTTTGATTTGTGTCGAGTGAGATTTTCACCTAAAACCCAAAGGGGGGGGTATTGGCATTTTCATGGAAAAATGTGAAAAATTAAATTTTCTAAAAATGTAATAAATGCCTTCTATACACCTGAAACATTCACTCTAAAACTGAAAATTGTTGCTTTTCGCAATATTTTTAGAAATTTGGGCTCTTTTAGTAACATGAACACTTGCGCTGAAGCATCTTTTATGCTCATATCTTATCTTTCAGGATTTATTCTGAGTTTTATTTTGTTTATTTGATGAAAATGAACAAGAATACACACCATGGAAACATTTTTGTTTGATTTGTGTCGAGTGAGATTTTCACCTAGAACCCAAAGGGGGGGGTATTGGCACTTTTCACGGAAAAATGTGAAAAATTAAATTTTCTAAAAATTAAATAAATGCCTTCTATACACCTCAAACATTCGCTCTAAAAATGAAAATTGTTGCTTTTCGCAATATTTTTAGAAATTTGGCTCTTATAGTAACATTAACACTTGCGCTGAAGCATCTTTTATGCTCATTACTTGTCTTTCAGGATTTATTTTGGGTTTAATTTTTTTTATTTGATGAAAATGAACAACAATACACACCATGGAAACATTTTTGTTTGATTTGTGTCGAGCGAGATTTTCACCTAGAACCCAAAGGGGGGGGTATTGGCACTTTTCATGGAAAAATGTGAAAAATGAAATTTTCTAAAAATGTAATAAATGCCTTCTATACACCTGAAACATTCACTCTTAAACTGAAAATTGTTGCTTTTCGCAATATTTTTAGAAATTTGGGGTCTTTTAGTAACATGAACACTTGCGCTGAAGCATCTTTTATGCTCATATCTTATCTTTCAGGATTTATTCTGAGTTTTATTTTGTTTATTTGATGAAAATGAACAAGAATACACACCATGGAAACATTTTTGTTTGATTTGTGTCGAGTGAGATTTTCACCTAAAACCCAAAGGGGGGGGTATTGGCATTTTCATGGAAAAATGTGAAAAATTAAATTTTCTAAAAATGTAATAAATGCCTTCTATACACCTGAAACATTCACTCTAAAACTGAAAATTGTTGCTTTTCGCAATATTTTTAGAAATTTGGGCTCTTTTAGTAACATGAACACTTGCGCTGATGCATCTTTTATGCTCATATCTTATCTTTCAGGATTTATTCTGGGTTTTATTTTGTTTATTTGATGAAAATGAACAAGAATACACACCATGGAAACATTTTTGTTTGATTTGTGTCGAGTGAGATTTTCACCTAGAACCCAAAGGGGGGGGTATTGGCACTTTTCACGGAAAAATGTGAAAAATTAAATTTTCTAAAAATTAAATAAATGCCTTCTATACACCTCAAACATTCGCTCTAAAAATGAAAATTGTTGCTTTTCGCAATATTTTTAGAAATTTGGCTCTTATAGTAACATTAACACTTGCGCTGAAGCATCTTTTATGCTCAATACTTGTCTTTCAGGATTTATTTTGGGTTTAATTTTTTTTATTTGATGAAAATGAACAACAATACACACCATGGAAACATTTTTGTTTGATTTGTGACGAGTGAGATTTTCACCTAGAACCCAAAGGGGGGGGGGATATTGTATTGGCAAAGATATTGGCACTTTTCATGGAAAAATGTGAAAAATTAAATTTTCTAAAAATGAAATAAATGCCTTCTATACACCTCAAACGTTCACTCTAAAACAGAAGATTGTGGTTTTTCGCAATATTTTTAGAAATTTGGGCTCTTATAGTAAGAATAACACTTGCGCTGAAGCATCTTTTATGCTCATTTCTTGTCTTTCAGGATTTATTCTGGGTTTAATTTTGTTTATTTGATGAAAATGAACAACAATACACACCATGGAAACATTTTTGTTTGATTTGGGTCGAGTGAGATTTTCACCTAGAACCCAAAGGAGGGGGTATTGGCACTTTTCACGGAAAAATGTGAAAAATTAAATTTTCTAAAAATGAAATAAATGCCTTCTATACACCTCAAACATTTACTCTAAAAATGAAAATTGTTGCTTTTCGCAATATTTTTAGAAATTTGGCTCTTATAGTAACATTAACACTTGCGCTGAAGCATCTTTTTTGCTCATTTCTTGGTTTTCAGGATTTATTCTGGGTTTAATTTTTTTTATTTGATGAAAATGAACAACAATACACACCATGGAAACATTTTTGTTTGATTTGTGTCGAGTGAGATTTTCACCTAGAACCCAAAGGGGGGGGTATTGGCACTTTTCATGGAAAAATGTGAAAAATTAAATTTTCTAAAAATGAAATAAATGCCTTCTATACACCTCAAACATTCACTCCAAAAAAGAAGATTGTGGTTTTTCGCAATATTTTTAGAAATTTGGGCTCTTATAGAAAAAATAACACTTGCGCTGAAGCATCTTTTTTGCTCATTTCTTGGTTTTCAGGATTTATTCTGGGTTTAATTTTTTTTATTTGATGAAAATGAACAACAATACACACCATGGAAACATTTTTGTTTGATTTGGGTCGAGTGAGATTTTCACCTAGAACCCAAAGGAGGGGGTATTGGCACCTTTCACGGAAAAATGTGAAAAATTAAATTTTCTAAAAATGAAATAAATGCCTTCTATACACCTCAAACATTTACTCTAAAAATGAAAATTGTTGCTTTTCGCAATATTTTTAGAAATTTGGCTCTTATAGTAACATTAACACTTGCGCTGAAGCATCTTTTATGCTCATTTCTTGTCTTTCAGGATTTATTCTGGGTTTAATTTTGTTTATTTGATGAAAATGAACAACAATACACACCATGGAAACATTTTTGTTTGATTTGTGTCGAGTGAGATTTTCACTTAAAACCCAAAGGGGGGGTATTGGCATTTTCATGGAAAAATGTGAAAAATTAAATTTTCTAAAAATGAAATAAATGCCTTCTATACACCTCAAACGTTCACTCTAAAACAGAAGATTGTGGTTTTTCGCAATATTTTTAGAAATTTGGGCTCTTATAGTAAGAATAACACTTGCGCTGAAGCATCTTTTATGCTCATTTCTTGTTTTTCAGGATTTATTCTGGGTTTAATTTTGTTTATTTGATGAAAATGAACAAGAATACACACCATGGAAACATTTTTGTTTGATTTGTGTCGAGTGAGATTTTCACCTAGAACCCAAAGGGGGGGGTATTGGCACTTTTCATGGAAAAATGTGAAAAATTAAATTTCTAAAAATGAAATAAATGCCTTCTATACACCTCAAACATTCACTCCAAAAAAGAAGATTGTGGTTTTTCGCAATATTTTTAGAAATTTGGGCTCTTATAGAAAGAATAAGACTTGCGCTGAAGCATCTTTTTTGCTCATTTCTTGTTTTTCAGGATTTATTCTAGGATTAATTTTGTTTATTTGATGAAAATGAACAACAATACACACCATGGAAACATTTTTGTTTGATTTGTGTCGAGTGGGATTTTCACCTAGAACCCAAAGAGGGGGGTATTGGCACTTTTCATGGAAAAATGTGAAAAATTAAATTTTCTAAAAATGAAATAAATGCCTTCTATACACCTCAAACATTCACTTTAAAACATAAGATTGTGGTTTTTCGCAATATTTTTAGAAATTTGGGCTCTTATAGTAAGAATAACACTTGCGCTGAAGCATCTTTTATGCTCATTTCTTGTCTTTCAGGATTTATTCTGGGTTTAATTTTGTTTATTTGATGAAAATGAACAACAATACACACCATGGAAACATTTTTGTTTGATTTGTGTTGAGTGAGATTTTCACCTAGAACCCAAAGGGGGGGGGTATTGGCACTTTTCACGGAAAAATGTGAAAAATTAAATTTTCTAAAAATGAAATAAATGCCTTCTATACACCTCAAACATTTACTCTAAAAATGAAAATTGTTGCTTTTCGCAATATTTTTAGAAATTTGGCTCTTATAGTAACATTAACACTTGCGCTGAAGCATCTTTTATGCTCATTTCTTGTCTTTCAGGATTTATTCTGGGTTTAATTTTGTTTATTTGATGAAAATGAACAACAATACACACCATGGAAACATTTTTGTTTGATTTGAGTCGAGTGAGATTTTCACCCAGAACCCAAAGGGGGGGTATTGGCACTTTTCATGGAAAAATGTGAAAAATTAAATTTTCTAAAAATGTAATAAATGCCTTCTATACACCTGAAACATTCACTCTAAAACTGAAAATTGTTGCTTTTCGCAATATTTTTAGAAATTTGGGCTCTTTTAGTAACATGAACACTTGCGCTGATGCATCTTTTATGCTCATATCTTATCTTTCAGGATTTATTTTGGGTTTAATTTTTTTTATTTGATGAAAATGAACAACAATACACACCATGGAAACATTTTTGTTTGATTTGTGACGAGTGAGATTTTCACCTAGAACCCAAAGGGGGGGGGATATTGTATTGGCAAAGGTATTGGCACTTTTCATGGAAAAATGTGAAAAATTAAATTTTCTAAAAATGAAATAAATGCCTTCTATACACCTCAAACGTTCACTCTAAAACAGAAGATTGTGGTTTTTCGCAATATTTTTAGAAATTTGGGCTCTTATAGTAAGAATAACACTTGCGCTGAAGCATCTTTTATGCTCATTTCTTGTCTTTCAGGATTTATTCTGGGTTTAATTTTGTTTATTTGATGAAAATGAACAACAATACACACCATGGAAACATTTTTGTTTGATTTGTGTCGAGTGAGATTTTCACCTAGAACCCAAAGGGGGGGGGATATTGTATTGGCAAAGGTATTGGCACTTATCATGGAAAAATGTGAAAAATTAAATTTTCTAAAAATGAAATAAATGCCTTCTATACACCTCAAACATTCACTCCAAAAAAGAAGATTGTGGTTTTTCGCAATATTTTTAGAAATTTGGGCTCTTATAGAAAGAATAACACTTGCGCTGAAGCATCTTTTTTGCTCATTTCTTGGTTTTCAGGATTTATTCTGGGTTTAATTTTTTTTATTTGATGAAAATGAACAACAATACACACCATGGAAACATTTTTGTTTGATTTGGGTCGAGTGAGATTTTCACCTAGAACCCAAAGGAGGGGGTATTGGCACTTTTCACGGAAAAATGTGAAAAATTAAATTTTCTAAAAATGAAATAAATGCCTTCTATACACCTCAAACATTTACTCTAAAAATGAAAATTGTTGCTTTTCGCAATATTTTTAGAAATTTGGCTCTTATAGTAACATTAACACTTGCGCTGAAGCATCTTTTTTGCTCATTTCTTGGTTTTCAGGATTTATTCTGGGTTTAATTTTTTTTATTTGATGAAAATGAACAACAATACACACCATGGAAACATTTTTGTTTGATTTGTGTCGAGTGAGATTTTCACCTAGAACCCAAAGGGGGGGGGATATTGTATTGGCAAAGGTATTGGCACTTTTCATGGAAAAATGTGAAAAATTCAATTTTCTAAAAATGAAATAAATGCCTTCTATACACCTCAAACATTCACTCCAAAAAAGAAGATTGTGGTTTTTCGCAATATTTTTAGAAATTTGGGCTCTTATAGAAAAAATAACACTTGCGCTGAAGCATCTTTTTTGCTCATTTCTTGGTTTTCAGGATTTATTCTGGGTTTAATTTTTTTTATTTGATGAAAATGAACAACAATACACACCATGGAAACATTTTTGTTTGATTTGGGTCGAGTGAGATTTTCACCTAGAACCCAAAGGAGGGGGTATTGGCACTTTTCACGGAAAAATGTGAAAAATTAAATTTTCTAAAAATGAAATAAATGCCTTCTATACACCTCAAACATTTACTCTAAAAATGAAAATTGTTGCTTTTCGCAATATTTTTAGAAATTTGGCTCTTATAGTAACATTAACACTTGCGCTGAAGCATCTTTTATGCTCATTTCTTGTCTTTCAGGATTTATTCTGGGTTTAATTTTGTTTATTTGATGAAAATGAACAACAATACACACCATGGAAACATTTTTGTTTGATTTGTGTCGAGTGAGATTTTCACCTAAAACCCAAAGGGGGGGTATTGGCATTTTCATGGAAAAATGTGAAAAATTAAATTTTCTAAAAATGTAATAAATGCCTTCTATACACCTGAAACATTCACTCTAAAACTGAAAATTGTTGCTTTTCGCAATATTTTTAGAAATTTGGGCTCTTTTAGTAACATGAACACTTGCGCTGAAGCATCTTTTATGCTCATATCTTATCTTTCAGGATTTATTCTGAGTTTTATTTTGTTTATTTGATGAAAATGAACAAGAATACACACCATGGAAACATTTTTGTTTGATTTGTGTCGAGTGAGATTTTCACCTAGAACCCAAAGGGGGGGGTATTGGCACTTTTCACGGAAAAATGTGAAAAATTAAATTTTCTAAAAATTAAATAAATGCCTTCTATACACCTCAAACATTCGCTCTAAAAATGAAAATTGTTGCTTTTCGCAATAGTTTTAGAAATTTGGCTCTTATAGTAACATTAACACTTGCGCTGAAGCATCTTTTATGCTCATTACTTGTCTTTCAGGATTTATTTTGGGTTTAATTTTTTTTATTTGATGAAAATGAACAACAATACACACCATGGAAACATTTTTGTTTGATTTGTGTCGAGCGAGATTTTCACCTAGAACCCAAAGGGGGGGTATATGCACTTTTCATGGAAAAATGTGAAAAATTAAATTTTCTAAAAATGAAATAAATGCCTTCTATACACCTCAAACGTTCACTCTAAAACAGAAGATTGTGGTTTTTCGCAATATTTTTAGAAATTTGGGCTCTTATAGAAAGAATAACACTTGCGCTGAAGCATCTTTTATGCTCATTTCTTGTTTTTCAGGATTTATTCTGGGTTTAATTTTGTTTATTTGATGAAAATGAACAACAATACACACCATGGAAACATTTTTGTTTGATTTGTGTCGAGTGAGATTTTCACCTAGAACCCAAAGGGGGGGGTATTGGCACTTTTCATGGAAAAATGTGAAAAATTAAATTTTCTAAAAATGAAATAAATGCCTTCTATACACCTCAAACATTCACTCCAAAAAAGAAGATTGTGGTTTTTCGCAATATTTTTAGAAATTTGGGCTCTTATAGAAAGAATAACACTTGCGCTGAAGCATCTTTTATGCTCATTTCTTGTCTTTCAGGATTTATTCTGGGTTTAATTTTGTTTATTTGATGAAAATGAACAACAATACACACCATGGAAACATTTTTGTTTGATTTGAGTCGAGTGAGATTCTCACCCAGAACCCAAAGGGGGGGGTATTGGCACTTTTCATGGAAAAATGTGAAAAATGAAATTCTCTAAAAATGTAATAAATGCCTTCTATACACCTGAAACATTCACTCTTAAACTGAAAATTATTGCTTTTCGCAATATTTTTAGAAATTTGGGCTCTTTTAGTAACATGATCACTTGCGCTGAAGCATCTTTTATGCTCATATCTTATCTTTCAGGATTTATTCTGAGTTTTATTTTGTTTATTTGATGAAAATGAACAAGAATACACACCATGGAAACATTTTTGTTTGATTTGTGTCGAGTGAGATTTTCACCTAAAACCCAAAGGGGGGGGTATTGGCATTTTCATGGAAAAATGTGAAAAATTAAATTTTCTAAAAATGTAATAAATGCCTTCTATACACCTGAAACATTCACTCTAAAACTGAAAATTATTTCTTTTCGCAATATTTTTAGAAATTTGGGCTGTTTTAGTAACATGAACACTTGCGCTGAAGCATCTTTTATGCTCATATCTTATCTTTCAGGATTTATTCTGAGTTTTATTTTGTTTATTTGATGAAAATGAACAAGAATACACACCATGGAAACATTTTTGTTTGATTTGTGTCGAGTGAGATTTTCACCTAGAACCCAAAGGGGGGGGTATTGGCTCTTTTCACGGAAAAATGTGAAAAATTAAATTTTCTAAAAATTAAATAAATGCCTTCTATACACCTCAAACATTCGCTCTAAAAATGAAAATTGTTGCTTTTCGCAATATTTTTAGAAATTTGGCTCTTATAGTAACATTAACACTTGCGCTGAAGCATCTTTTATGCTCATTACTTGTCTATCAGGATTTATTTTGGGTTTTATTTTTTTTATTTGATGAAAATGAACAACAATACACACCATGGAAACATTTTTGTTTGATTTGTGTCGAGTGAGATTTTCACCTAGAACCCAAAGGGGGGGTATTGGCACTTTTCATGGAAAAATGAGAAAAATTAAATTTTCTAAAAATGAAATAAATGCCTTCTATACACCTCAAACATTCACTCAAAATAGAAGATTGTTGTTTTTCGCAAAATTTTTAGAAATTTTGGCTTTTATTAACAATAACACTTGCGCTGAAGCATCTTTTATGCTCATTTCTTGTTTTTCAGGATTTATTCTGGGTTTAATTTTGTTTATTTGATGAAAATGAACAACAATACACACCATGGAAACATTTTTGTTTGATTTGTGTCGAGTGAGATTTTCACCTAGAACCCAAAGGGGGGGGTATTGGCACTTTTCATGGAAAAATGTGAAAAATTAAATTTTCTAAAAATGAAATAAATGCCTTCTATACACCTCAAACATTCACTCTAAAACAGAAGATTGTGGTTTTTCGCAATATTTTTAGAAATTTGGGCTCTTATAGTAAGAATAACACTTGCGCTGAAGCATCTTTTATGCTCATTTCTTGTCTTTCAGGATTTATTCTGGGTTTAATTTTGTTTATTTGATGAAAAAAAACAACAACAATACACACCATGGAAACATTTTTGTTTGATTTGTGTCGAGTGAGATTTTCACCTAGAACCCAAAGGGGGGGGTATTGGCACTTTTCACGGAAAAATGTGAAAAATTAAATTTTCTAAAAATGAAATAAATGCCTTCTATACACCTCAAACATTTACTCTAAAAATGAAAATTGTTGCTTTTCGCAATATTTTTAGAAATTTGGCTGTTATAGTAACATTAACACTTGCGCTGAAGCATCTTTTATGCTCATTTCTTGTCTTTCAGGATTTATTCTGGGTTTAATTTTGTTTATTTGATGAAAATGAACAACAATACACACCATGGAAACATTTTTGTTTGATTTGAGTCGAGTGAGATTTTCACCCAGAACCCAAAGGGGGGGGGGGTATTGGCACTTTTCATGGAAAAATGTGAAAAATGAAATTTTCTAAAAATGTAATAAATGCCTTCTATACACCTGAAACATTCACTCTAAAACTGAAAATTGTTGCTTTTCGCAATATTTTTAGAAATTTGGGCTCTTTTAGTAACATGAACACTTGCGCTGAAGCATCTTTTATGCTCATATCTTATCTTTCAGGATTTATTCTGAGTTTTATTTTGTTTATTTGATGAAAATGAACAAGAATACACACCATGGAAACATTTTTGTTTGATTTGTGTCGAGTGAGATTTTCACCTAGAACCCAAAGGGGGGGGTATTGGCACTTTTCATGGAAAAATGTGAAAAATTAAATTTTCTAAAAATGTAATAAATGCCTTCTATACACCTGAAAATTTCACTCTAAAACTGAAAATTGTTGCTTTTCGCAATATTTTTTGAAATTTGGGCTCTTATAGTAAGAATAACACTTGCGCTGAAGCATCTTTTATGCTAATATCTTATCTTTCAGGATTTATTCTGAGTTTTATTTTGTTTATTTGATGAAAATGAACAAGAATACACACCATGGAAACATTTTTGTTTGATTTGTGTCGAGTGAGATTTTCACCTAAAACCCAAAGGGGGGGGTATTGGCATTTTCATGGAAAAATGTGAAAAATTAAATTTTCTAAAAATGTAATAAATGCCTTCTATACACCTGAAACATTCACTCTAAAACTGAAAATTGTTGCTTTTCGCAATATTTTTAGAAATTTGGGCTCTTTTAGTAACATGAACACTTGCGCTGAAGCATCTTTTATGCTCATATCTTATCTTTCAGGATTTATTCTGAGTTTTATTTTGTTTATTTGATGAAAATGAACAAGAATACACACCATGGAAACATTTTTGTTTGATTTGTGTCGAGTGAGATTTTCACCTAGAACCCAAAGGGGGGGGTATTGGCACTTTTCACGGAAAAATGTGAAAAATTAAATTTTCTAAAAATTAAATAAATGCCTTCTATACACCTCAAACATTCGCTCTAAAAATGAAAATTGTTGCTTTTCGCAATATTTTTAGAAATTTGGCTCTTATAGTAACATTAACACTTGCGCTGAAGCATCTTTTATGCTCATTACTTGTCTTTCAGGATTTATTTTGGGTTTAATTTTTTTTATTTGATGAAAATGAACAACAATACACACCATGGAAACATTTTTGTTTGATTTGTGTCGAGCGAGATTTTCACCTAGAACCCAAAGGGGGGGTATATGCACTTTTCATGGAAAAATGTGAAAAATTAAATTTTCTAAAAATGAAATAAATGCCTTCTATACACCTCAAACGTTCACTCTAAAACAGAAGATTGTGGTTTTTCGCAATATTTTTAGAAATTTGGGCTCTTATAGAAAGAATAACACTTGCGCTGAAGCATCTTTTATGCTCATTTCTTGTTTTTCAGGATTTATTCTGGGTTTAATTTTGTTTATTTGATGAAAATGAACAACAATACACACCATGGAAACATTTTTGTTTGATTTGTGTCGAGTGAGATTTTCACCTAGAACCCAAAGGGGGGGGTATTGGCACTTTTCACGGAAAAATGTGAAAAATTAAATTTTCTAAAAATGAAATAAATGCCTTCTATACACCTCAAACATTCACTCCAAAAAAGAAGATTGTGGTTTTTCGCAATATTTTTAGAAATTTGGGCTCTTATAGAAAGAATAACACTTGCGCTGAAGCATCTTTTTTGCTCATTTCTTGGTTTTCAGGATTTATTCTGGGTTTAATTTTTTTTATTTGATGAAAATGAACAACAATACACACCATGGAAACATTTTTGTTTGATTTGTGTCGAGTGAGATTTTCACCTAGAACCCAAATGAGGGGGTATTGGCACTTTTCACGGAAAAATGTGAAAAATTAAATTTTCTAAAAATGAAATAAATGCCTTCTATACACCTCAAACATTTACTCTAAAAATGAAAATTGTTGCTTTTCGCAATATTTTTAGAAATTTGGCTCTTATAGTAACATTAACACTTGCGCTGAAGCATCTTTTATGCTCATTTCTTGTCTTTCAGGATTTATTCTGGGTTTAATTTTGTTTATTTGATGAAAATGAACAACAATACACACCATGGAAACATTTTTGTTTGATTTGAGTCGAGTGAGATTCTCACCCAGAACCCAAAGGGGGGGGGTATTGGCACTTTTCATGGAAAAATGTGAAAAATGAAATTCTCTAAAAATGTAATAAATGCCTTCTATACACCTGAAACATTCACTCTTAAACTGAAAATTGTTGCTTTTCGCAATATTTTTAGAAATTTGGGCTCTTTTAGTAACATGAACACTTGCGCTGAAGCATCTTTTATGCTCATATCTTATCTTTCAGGATTTATTCTGAGTTTTATTTTGTTTATTTGATGAAAATGAACAACAATACACACCATGGAAACATTTTTGTTTGATTTGTGTCGAGTGAGATTTTCACCTAAAACCCAAAGGGGGGGGGGTATTGGCATTTTCATGGAAAAATGTGAAAAATTAAATTTTCTAAAAATGTAATAAATGCCTTCTATACACCTGAAACATTCACTCTAAAACTGAAAATTGTTTCTTTTCGCAATATTTTTAGAAATTTGGGCTCTTTTAGTAACATGAACACTTGCGCTGAAGCATCTTTTATGCTCATATCTTATCTTTCAGGATTTATTCTGAGTTTTATTTTGTTTATTTGATGAAAATGAACAAGAATACACACCATGGAAACATTTTTGTTTGATTTGTGTCGAGTGAGATTTTCACCTAAAACCCAAAGGGGGGGGTATTGGCATTTTCATGGAAAAATGTGAAAAATTAAATTTTCTAAAAATGTAATAAATGCCTTCTATACACCTGAATCATTCACTCTTAAACTGAAAATTGTTGCTTTTCGCAATATTTTTAGAAATTTGGGCTCTTTTAGTAACATGAACACTTGCGCTGAAGCATCTTTTATGCTCATATCTTATCTTTCAGGATTTATTCTGAGTTTTATTTTGTTTATTTGATGAAAATGAACAAGAATACACACCATGGAAACATTTTTGTTTGATTTGTGTCGAGTGAGATTTTCACCTAGAACCCAAAGGGGGGGGTATTGGCACTTTTCACGGAAAAATGTGAAAAATTAAATTTTCTAAAAATTAAATAAATGCCTTCTATACTGCTCAAACATTCGCTCTAAAAATGAAAATTGTTGCTTTTCGCAATATTTTTAGAAATTTGGCTCTTATAGTAACATTAACACTTGCGCTGAAGCATCTTTTATGCTCATTACTTGTCTTTCAGGATTTATTTTGGGTTTAATTTTTTTTATTTGATGAAAATGAACAACAATACACACCATGGAAACATTTTTGTTTGATTTGTGTCGAGCGAGATTTTCACCTAGAACCCAAAGGGGGGGTATTGGCACTTTTCATGGAAAAATGTGAAAAATTAAATTTTCTAAAAATGAAATAAATGCCTTCTATACACGTCAAACGTTCACTCTAAAACAGAAGATTGTGGTTTTTCGCAATATTTTTAGAAATTTGGGCTCTTATAGAAAGAATAACACTTGCGCTGAAGCATCTTTTATGCTCATTTCTTGTTTTTCAGGATTTATTCTGGGTTTAATTTTGTTTATTTGATGAAAATGAACAACAATACACACCATGGAAACATTTTTGTTTGATTTGTGTCGAGTGAGATTTTCACCTAGAACCCAAAGGGGGGGGTATTGGCACTTTTCATGGAAAAATGTGAAAAATTAAATTTTCTAAAAATGAAATAAATGCCTTCTATACACCTCAAACATTCACTCCAAAAAAGAAGATTGTGGTTTTTCGCAATATTTTTAGAAATTTGGGCTCTTATAGAAAGAATAACACTTGCGCTGAAGCATCTTTTTTGCTCATTTCTTGGTTTTCAGGATTTATTCTGGGTTTAATTTTTTTTATTTGATGAAAATGAACAACAATACACACCATGGAAACATTTTTGTTTGATTTGTGTCGAGTGAGATTTTCACCTAGAACCCAAATGAGGGGGTATTGGCACTTTTCACGGAAAAATGTGAAAAATTAAATTTTCTAAAAATTAAATAAATGCCTTCTATACACCTCAAACATTTACTCTAAAAATGAAAATTGTTGCTTTTCGCAATATTTTTAGAAATTTGGCTCTTATAGTAACATTAACACTTGCGCTGAAGCATCTTTTATGCTCATTTCTTGTCTTTCAGGATTTATTCTGGGTTTAATTTTGTTTATTTGATGAAAATGAACAACAATACACACCATGGAAACATTTTTGTTTGATTTGAGTCGAGTGAGATTCTCACCCAGAACCCAAAGGGGGGGGTATTGGCACTATTCATGGAAAAATGTGAAAAATGAAATTCTCTAAAAATGTAATAAATGCCTTCTATACACCTGAAACATTCACTCTTAAACTGAAAATTGTTGCTTTTCGCAATATTTTTAGAAATTTGGGCTCTTTTAGTAACATGAACACTTGCGCTGAAGCATCTTTTATGCTCATATCTTATCTTTCAGGATTTATTCTGAGTTTTATTTTGTTTATTTGATGAAAATGAACAAGAATACACACCATGGAAACATTTTTGTTTGATTTGTGTCGAGTGAGATTTTCACCTAGAACCCAAAGGGGGGGGTATTGGCTCTTTTCACGGAAAAATGTGAAAAATTAAATTTTCTAAAAATTAAATAAATGCCTTCTATACACCTCAAACATTCGCTCTAAAAATGAAAATTGTTGCTTTTCGCAATATTTTTAGAAATTTGGCACTTATAGTAACATTAACACTTGCGCTGAAGCATCTTTTATGCTCATTACTTGTCTTTCAGGATTTATTTTGGGTTTTATTTTTTTTATTTGATGAAAATGAACAACAATACACACCATGGAAACATTTTTGTTTGATTTGTGTCGAGTGAGATTTTCACCTAGAACCCAAAGGGGGGGTATTGGCACTTTTCATGGAAAAATGTAAAAAATTAAATTTTCTAAAAATGAAATAAATGCCTTCTATACACCTCAAACGTTCACTCTAAAACAGAAGATTGTGGTTTTTCGCAATATTTTTAGAAATTTGGGCTCTTATAGTAAGAATAACACTTGCGCTGAAGCATCTTTTATGCTCATTTCTTGTCTTTCAGGATTTATTCTGGGTTTAATTTTGTTTATTTGATAGAAATGAACAACAATACACACCATGGAAACATTTTTGTTTGATTTGTGTCGAGTGAGATTTTCACCTAGAACCCAAAGGGGGGGTATTGTATTGGCAAAGGTATTGGCACTTTTCATGGAAAAATGAGAAAAATTAAAATTTCTAAAAATGTAATAAATGCCTTCTATACACCTAACACATTCACTCTAAAACTGAAAATTGTTGCTTTTCGCAATATTTTTAGAAATTTGGGCTCTTTTAGTAACATGAACACTTGCGCTGAAGCATCTTTTATGCTAATATCTTATCTTTCAGGATTTATTCTGAGTTTTATTTTGTTAATTGATGAAAATGAACAAGAATACACACCATGGAAACATTTTTGTTTGATTTGTGTCGAGTGAGATTTTCACCTAGAACCCAAAGGGGGGGGTATTGGCACTTTTCATGGAGAAATGTGAAAAATTAAATTTTCTAAAAATGAAATAAATGCCTTCTATACACTTCAAACATTCACTCCAAAAAAGAAGATTGTGGTTTTTCGCAATATTTTTAGAAATTTGGGCTCTTATAGTTAGAATAACACTTGCGCTGAAGCATCTTTTATGTTCATTTCTTGTTTTTCAGGATTTATTCTGGGTTTAATTTTGTTTATTTGATGAAAATGAACAAGAATACACACCATGGAAACATTTTTGTTTGATTTGTGTCGAGTGAGATTTTCACCAAGAACCCAAAGGGGGGGGGGGGGCACTTTTCATGGAAAAAAGAGAAAAATATAATTTTCTAAAAATGAAATAAATGCCTTCTATACACCTGAAACATTCACTCTTAAACTGAAAATTGTTGCTTTTCGCAATATTTTTAGAAATTTGGGCTCTTTTAGTAACATGAACACTTGCGCTGAAGCATCTTTTATGCTCATATCTTATCTTTCAGGATTTATTCTGAGTTTTATTTTGTTTATTTGATGAAAATGAACAAGAATACACACCATGGAAACATTTTTGTTTGATTTGAGTCGAGTGAGATTTTCACCCAGAACCCAAAGGGGGGGGGGGTATTGGCACTTTTCATGGAAAAATGTGAAAAATGAAATTTTCTAAAAATGTAATAAATGCCTTCTATACACCTGAAACATTCACTCTAAAACTGAAAATTGTTGCTTTTCGCAATATTTTTAGAAATTTGGGCTCTTTTAGTAACATGAACACTTGCGCTAAAGCATCTTTTATGCTCATATCTTATCTTTCAGGATTTATTCTGAGTTTTATTTTGTTTATTTGATGAAAATGAACAAGAATACACACCATGGAAACATTTTTGTTTGATTTGTGTCGAGTGAGATTTTCACCTAGAACCCAAAGGGGGGGGTATTGGCACTTTTCATGGAAAAATGTGAAAAATTAAATTTTCTAAAAATGTAATAAATGCCTTCTATACACCTGAAACATTCACTCTAAAACTGAAAATTGTTGCTTTTCGCAATATTTTTTGAAATTTGGGCTCTTATAGTAAGAATAACACTTGCGCTGAAGCATCTTTTATGCTAATATCTTATCTTTCAGGATTTATTCTGAGTTTTATTTTGTTTATTTGATGAAAATGAACAAGAATACACACCATGGAAACATTTTTGTTTGATTTGTGTCGAGTGAGATTTTCACCTAAAACCCAAAGGGGGGGGTATTGGCATTTTCATGGAAAAATGTGAAAAATTAAATTTTCTAAAAATGTAATAAATGCCTTCTATACACCTGAAACATTCACTCTAAAACTGAAAATTGTTGCTTTTCGCAATATTTTTAGAAATTTGGGCTCTTTTAGTAACATGAACACTTGCGCTGAAGCATCTTTTATGCTCATATCTTATCTTTCAGGATTTATTCTGAGTTTTATTTTGTTTATTTGATGAAAATGAACAAGAATACACACCATGGAAACATTTTTGTTTGATTTGTGTCGAGTGAGATTTTCACCTAGAACCCAAAGGGGGGGGTATTGGCACTTTTCACGGAAAAATGTGAAAAATTAAATTTTCTAAAAATTAAATAAATGCCTTCTATACACCTCAAACATTCGCTCTAAAAATGAAAATTGTTGCTTTTCGCAATATTTTTAGAAATTTGGCTCTTATAGTAACATTAACACTTGCGCTGAAGCATCTTTTATGCTCATTACTTGTCTTTCAGGATTTATTTTGGGTTTAATTTTTTTTATTTGATGAAAATGAACAACAATACACACCATGGAAACATTTTTGTTTGATTTGTGTCGAGCGAGATTTTCACCTAGAACCCAAAGGGGGGGTATTGGCACTTTTCATGGAAAAATGTGAAAAATTAAATTTTCTAAAAATGAAATAAATGCCTTCTATACACCTCAAACGTTCACTCTAAAACAGAAGATTGTGGTTTTTCGCAATATTTTTAGAAATTTGGGCTCTTATAGAAAGAATTACACTTGCGCTGAAGCATCTTTTATGCTCATTTCTTGTTTTTCAGGATTTATTCTGGGTTTAATTTTGTTTATTTGATGAAAATGAACAACAATACACACCATGGAAACATTTTTGTTTGATTTGTGTCGAGTGAGATTTTCACCTAGAACCCAAAGGGGGGGGTATTGGCACTTTTCACGGAAAAATGTGAAAAATTAAATTTTCTAAAAATGAAATAAATGCCTTCTATACACCTCAAACATTCACTCCAAAAAAGAAGATTGTGGTTTTTCGCAATATTTTTAGAAATTTGGGCTCTTATAGAAAGAATAACACTTGCGCTGAAGCATCTTTTTTGCTCATTTCTTGGTTTTCAGGATTTATTCTGGGTTTAATTTTTTTTATTTGATGAAAATGAACAACAATACACACCATGGAAACATTTTTGTTTGATTTGTGTCGAGTGAGATTTTCACCTAGAACCCAAATGAGGGGGTATTGGCACTTTTCACGGAAAAATGTGAAAAATTAAATTTTCTAAAAATGAAATAAATGCCTTCTATACACCTCAAACATTTACTCTAAAAATGAAAATTGTTGCTTTTCGCAATATTTTTAGAAATTTGGCTCTTATAGTAACATTAACACTTGCGCTGAAGCATCTTTTATGCTCATTTCTTGTCTTTCAGGATTTATTCTGGGTTTAATTTTGTTTATTTGATGAAAATGAACAACAATACACACCATGGAAACATTTTTGTTTGATTTGAGTCGAGTGAGATTCTCACCCAGAACCCAAAGGGGGGGGGTATTGGCACTTTTCATGGAAAAATGTGAAAAATGAAATTCTCTAAAAATGTAATAAATGCCTTCTATACACCTGAAACATTCACTCTTAAACTGAAAATTGTTGCTTTTCGCAATATTTTTAGAAATTTGGGCTCTTTTAGTAACATGAACACTTGCGCTGAAGCATCTTTTATGCTCATATCTTATCTTTCAGGATTTATTCTGAGTTTTATTTTGTTTATTTGATGAAAATGAACAACAATACACACCATGGAAACATTTTTGTTTGATTTGTGTCGAGTGAGATTTTCACCTAAAACCCAAAGGGGGGGGGTATTGGCATTTTCATGGAAAAATGTGAAAAATTAAATTTTCTAAAAATGTAATAAATGCCTTCTATACACCTGAAACATTCACTCTAAAACTGAAAATTGTTTCTTTTCGCAATATTTTTAGAAATTTGGGCTCTTTTAGTAACATGAACACTTGCGCTGAAGCATCTTTTATGCTCATATCTTATCTTTCAGGATTTATTCTGAGTTTTATTTTGTTTATTTGATGAAAATGAACAAGAATACACACCATGGAAACATTTTTGTTTGATTTGTGTCGAGTGAGATTTTCACCTAAAACCCAAAGGGGGGGGTATTGGCATTTTCATGGAAAAATGTGAAAAATTAAATTTTCTAAAAATGTAATAAATGCCTTCTATACACCTGAATCATTCACTCTTAAACTGAAAATTGTTGCTTTTCGCAATATTTTTAGAAATTTGGGCTCTTTTAGTAACATGAACACTTGCGCTGAAGCATCTTTTATGCTCATATCTTATCTTTCAGGATTTATTCTGAGTTTTATTTTGTTTATTTGATGAAAATGAACAAGAATACACACCATGGAAACATTTTTGTTTGATTTGTGTCGAGTGAGATTTTCACCTAGAACCCAAAGGGGGGGGTATTGGCACTTTTCACGGAAAAATGTGAAAAATTAAATTTTCTAAAAATTAAATAAATGCCTTCTATACTGCTCAAACATTCGCTCTAAAAATGAAAATTGTTGCTTTTCGCAATATTTTTAGAAATTTGGCTCTTATAGTAACATTAACACTTGCGCTGAAGCATCTTTTATGCTCATTACTTGTCTTTCAGGATTTATTTTGGGTTTAATTTTTTTTATTTGATGAAAATGAACAACAATACACACCATGGAAACATTTTTGTTTGATTTGTGTCGAGCGAGATTTTCACCTAGAACCCAAAGGGGGGGTATTGGCACTTTTCATGGAAAAATGTGAAAAATTAAATTTTCTAAAAATGAAATAAATGCCTTCTATACACGTCAAACGTTCACTCTAAAACAGAAGATTGTGGTTTTTCGCAATATTTTTAGAAATTTGGGCTCTTATAGAAAGAATAACACTTGCGCTGAAGCATCTTTTATGCTCATTTCTTGTTTTTCAGGATTTATTCTGGGTTTAATTTTGTTTATTTGATGAAAATGAACAACAATACACACCATGGAAACATTTTTGTTTGATTTGTGTCGAGTGAGATTTTCACCTAGAACCCAAAGGGGGGGGTATTGGCACTTTTCATGGAAAAATGTGAAAAATTAAATTTTCTAAAAATGAAATAAATGCCTTCTATACACCTCAAACATTCACTCCAAAAAAGAAGATTGTGGTTTT
Source organism: Hetaerina americana (assembly GCF_022747635.1). NCBI lineage: Eukaryota > Metazoa > Arthropoda > Insecta > Odonata > Calopterygidae > Hetaerina > Hetaerina americana. The sequence continues at coordinate 49,081 of NW_027286904.1, forward strand.
TCGCAATATTTTTAGAAATTTGGGCTCTTATAGAAAGAATAACACTTGCGCTGAAGCATCTTTTTTGCTCATTTCTTGGTTTTCAGGATTTATTCTGGGTTTAATTTTTTTTATTTGATGAAAATGAACAACAATACACACCATGGAAACATTTTTGTTTGATTTGTGTCGAGTGAGATTTTCACCTAGAACCCAAATGAGGGGGTATTGGCACTTTTCACGGAAAAATGTGAAAAATTAAATTTTCTAAAAATTAAATAAATGCCTTCTATACACCTCAAACATTTACTCTAAAAATGAAAATTGTTGCTTTTCGCAATATTTTTAGAAATTTGGCTCTTATAGTAACATTAACACTTGCGCTGAAGCATCTTTTATGCTCATTTCTTGTCTTTCAGGATTTATTCTGGGTTTAATTTTGTTTATTTGATGAAAATGAACAACAATACACACCATGGAAACATTTTTGTTTGATTTGAGTCGAGTGAGATTCTCACCCAGAACCCAAAGGGGGGGGTATTGGCACTATTCATGGAAAAATGTGAAAAATGAAATTCTCTAAAAATGTAATAAATGCCTTCTATACACCTGAAACATTCACTCTTAAACTGAAAATTGTTGCTTTTCGCAATATTTTTAGAAATTTGGGCTCTTTTAGTAACATGAACACTTGCGCTGAAGCATCTTTTATGCTCATATCTTATCTTTCAGGATTTATTCTGAGTTTTATTTTGTTTATTTGATGAAAATGAACAAGAATACACACCATGGAAACATTTTTGTTTGATTTGTGTCGAGTGAGATTTTCACCTAGAACCCAAAGGGGGGGGTATTGGCTCTTTTCACGGAAAAATGTGAAAAATTAAATTTTCTAAAAATTAAATAAATGCCTTCTATACACCTCAAACATTCGCTCTAAAAATGAAAATTGTTGCTTTTCGCAATATTTTTAGAAATTTGGCACTTATAGTAACATTAACACTTGCGCTGAAGCATCTTTTATGCTCATTACTTGTCTTTCAGGATTTATTTTGGGTTTTATTTTTTTTATTTGATGAAAATGAACAACAATACACACCATGGAAACATTTTTGTTTGATTTGTGTCGAGTGAGATTTTCACCTAGAACCCAAAGGGGGGGTATTGGCACTTTTCATGGAAAAATGTAAAAAATTAAATTTTCTAAAAATGAAATAAATGCCTTCTATACACCTCAAACGTTCACTCTAAAACAGAAGATTGTGGTTTTACGCAATATTTTTAGAAATTTGGGCTCTTATAGTAAGAATAACACTTGCGCTGAAGCATCTTTTATGCTCATTTCTTGTCTTTCAGGATTTATTCTGGGTTTAATTTTGTTTATTTGATAGAAATGAACAACAATACACACCATGGAAACATTTTTGTTTGATTTGTGTCGAGTGAGATTTTCACCTAGAACCCAAAGGGGGGGTATTGTATTGGCAAAGGTATTGGCACTTTTCATGGAAAAATGAGAAAAATTAAAATTTCTAAAAATGTAATAAATGCCTTCTATACACCTAACACATTCACTCTAAAACTGAAAATTGTTGCTTTTCGCAATATTTTTAGAAATTTGGGCTCTTTTAGTAACATGAACACTTGCGCTGAAGCATCTTTTATGCTAATATCTTATCTTTCAGGATTTATTCTGAGTTTTATTTTGTTAATTGATGAAAATGAACAAGAATACACACCATGGAAACATTTTTGTTTGATTTGTGTCGAGTGAGATTTTCACCTAGAACCCAAAGGGGGGGGTATTGGCACTTTTCATGGAGAAATGTGAAAAATTAAATTTTCTAAAAATGAAATAAATGCCTTCTATACACTTCAAACATTCACTCCAAAAAAGAAGATTGTGGTTTTTCGCAATATTTTTAGAAATTTGGGCTCTTATAGTTAGAATAACACTTGCGCTGAAGCATCTTTTATGTTCATTTCTTGTTTTTCAGGATTTATTCTGGGTTTAATTTTGTTTATTTGATGAAAATGAACAAGAATACACACCATGGAAACATTTTTGTTTGATTTGTGTCGAGTGAGATTTTCACCAAGAACCCAAAGGGGGGGGGGGGCACTTTTCATGGAAAAAAGAGAAAAATATAATTTTCTAAAAATGAAATAAATGCCTTCTATACACCTGAAACATTCACTCTTAAACTGAAAATTGTTGCTTTTCGCAATATTTTTAGAAATTTGGGCTCTTTTAGTAACATGAACACTTGCGCTGAAGCATCTTTTATGCTCATATCTTATCTTTCAGGATTTATTCTGAGTTTTATTTTGTTTATTTGATGAAAATGAACAAGAATACACACCATGGAAACATTTTTGTTTGATTTGTGTCGAGTGAGATTTTCACCTAAAACCCAAAGGGGGGGGTATTGGCATTTTCATGGAAAAATGTGAAAAATTAAATTTTCTAAAAATGTAATAAATGCCTTCTATACACCTGAAACATTCACTCTAAAACTGAAAATTGTTGCTTTTCGCAATATTTTTAGAAATTTGGGCTCTTTTAGTAACATGAACACTTGCGCTGATGCATCTTTTATGCTCATATCTTATCTTTCAGGATTTATTCTGAGTTTTATTTTGTTTATTTGATGAAAATGAACAAGAATACACACCATGGAAACATTTTTGTTTGATTTGTGTCGAGTGAGATTTTCACCTAGAACCCAAAGGGGGGGGTATTGGCACTTTTCACGGAAAAATGTGAAAAATTAAATTTTCTAAAAATTAAATAAATGCCTTCTATATACCTCAAACATTCGCTCTAAAAATGAAAATTGTTGCTTTTCGCAATATTTTTAGAAATTTGGCTCTTATAGTAACATTAACACTTGCGCTGAAGCATCTTTTATGCTCAATACTTGTCTTTCAGGATTTATTTTGGGTTTAATTTTTTTTATTTGATGAAAATGAACAACAATACACACCATGGAAACATTTTTGTTTGATTTGTGACGAGTGAGATTTTCACCTAGAACCCAAAGGGGGGGGGATATTGTATTGGCAAAGGTATTGGCACTTTTCATGGAAAAATGTGAAAAATTAAATTTTCTAAAAATGAAATAAATGCCTTCTATACACCTCAAACGTTCACTCTAAAACAGAAGATTGTGGTTTTTCGCAATATTTTTAGAAATTTGGGCTCTTATAGTAAGAATAACACTTGCGCTGAAGCATCTTTTATGCTCATTTCTTGTCTTTCAGGATTTATTCTGGGTTTAATTTTGTTTATTTGATGAAAATGAACAACAATACACACCATGGAAACATTTTTGTTTGATTTGTGTCGAGTGAGATTTTCACCTAGAACCCAAAGGGGGGGGGATATTGTATTGGCAAAGGTATTGGCACTTATCATGGAAAAATGTGAAAAATTAAATTTTCTAAAAATGAAATAAATGCCTTCTATACACCTCAAACATTCACTCCAAAAAAGAAGATTGTGGTTTTTCGCAATATTTTTAGAAATTTGGGCTCTTATAGAAAGAATAACACTTGCGCTGAAGCATCTTTTTTGCTCATTTCTTGGTTTTCAGGATTTATTCTGGGTTTAATTTTTTTTATTTGATGAAAATGAACAACAATACACACCATGGAAACATTTTTGTTTGATTTGGGTCGAGTGAGATTTTCACCTAGAACCCAAAGGAGGGGGTATTGGCACTTTTCACGGAAAAATGTGAAAAATTAAATTTTCTAAAAATGAAATAAATGCCTTCTATACACCTCAAACATTTACTCTAAAAATGAAAATTGTTGCTTTTCGCAATATTTTTAGAAATTTGGCTCTTATAGTAACATTAACACTTGCGCTGAAGCATCTTTTTTGCTCATTTCTTGGTTTTCAGGATTTATTCTGGGTTTAATTTTTTTTATTTGATGAAAATGAACAACAATACACACCATGGAAACATTTTTGTTTGATTTGTGTCGAGTGAGATTTTCACCTAGAACCCAAAGGGGGGGGGGATATTGTATTGGCAAAGGTATTGGCACTTTTCATGGAAAAATGTGAAAAATTAAATTTTCTAAAAATGAAATAAATGCCTTCTATACACCTCAAACATTCACTCCAAAAAAGAAGATTGTGGTTTTTCGCAATATTTTTAGAAATTTGGGCTCTTATAGAAAAAATAACACTTGCGCTGAAGCATCTTTTTTGCTCATTTCTTGGTTTTCAGGATTTATTCTGGGTTTAATTTTTTTTATTTGATGAAAATGAACAACAATACACACCATGGAAACATTTTTGTTTGATTTGGGTCGAGTGAGATTTTCACCTAGAACCCAAAGGAGGGGGTATTGGCACTTTTCACGGAAAAATGTGAAAAATTAAATTTTCTAAAAATGAAATAAATGCCTTCTATACACCTCAAACATTTACTCTAAAAATGAAAATTGTTGCTTTTCGCAATATTTTTAGAAATTTGGCTCTTATAGTAACATTAACACATGCGCTGAAGCATCTTTTATGCTCATTTCTTGTCTTTCAGGATTTATTCTGGGTTTAATTTTGTTTATTTGATGAAAATGAACAACAATACACACCATGGAAACATTTTTGTTTGATTTGTGTCGAGTGAGATTTTCACCTAAAACCCAAAGGGGGGGTATTGGCATTTTCATGGAAAAATGTGAAAAATTAAATTTTCTAAAAATGTAATAAATGCCTTCTATACACCTGAAACATTCACTCTAAAACTGAAAATTGTTGCTTTTCGCAATATTTTTAGAAATTTGGGCTCTTTTAGTAACATGAACACTTGCGCTGAAGCATCTTTTATGCTCATATCTTATCTTTCAGGATTTATTCTGAGTTTTATTTTGTTTATTTGATGAAAATGAACAAGAATACACACCATTGAAACATTTTTGTTTGATTTGTGTCGAGTGAGATTTTCACCTAGAACCCAAAGGGGGGGGTATTGGCACTTTTCACGGAAAAATGTGAAAAATTAAATTTTCTAAAAATTAAATAAATGCCTTCTATACACCTCAAACATTCGCTCTAAAAATGAAAATTGTTGCTTTTCGCAATAGTTTTAGAAATTTGGCTCTTATAGTAACATTAACACTTGCGCTGAAGCATCTTTTATGCTCATTACTTGTCTTTCAGGATTTATTTTGGGTTTAATTTTTTTTATTTGATGAAAATGAACAACAATACACACCATGGAAACATTTTTGTTTGATTTGTGTCGAGCGAGATTTTCACCTAGAACCCAAAGGGGGGGTATTGGCACTTTTCATGGAAAAATGTGAAAAATTAAATTTTCTAAAAATGAAATAAATGCCTTCTATACACCTCAAACGTTCACTCTAAAACAGAAGATTGTGGTTTTTCGCAATATTTTTAGAAATTTGGGCTCTTATAGAAAGAATAACACTTGCGCTGAAGCATCTTTTATGCTCATTTCTTGTTTTTCAGGATTTATTCTGGGTTTAATTTTGTTTATTTGATGAAAATGAACAACAATACACACCATGGAAACATTTTTGTTTGATTTGTGTCGAGTGAGATTTTCACCTAGAACCCAAAGGGGGGGGTATTGGCACTTTTCATGGAAAAATGTGAAAAATTAAATTTTCTAAAAATGAAATAAATGCCTTCTATACACCTCAAACATTCACTCCAAAAAAGAAGATTGTGGTTTTTCGCAATATTTTTAGAAATTTGGGCTCTTATAGAAAGAATAACACTTGCGCTGAAGCATCTTTTTTGCTCATTTCTTGGTTTTCAGGATTTATTCTGGGTTTAATTTTTTTATTTGATGAAAATGAACAACAATACACACCATGGAAACATTTTTGTTTGATTTGTGTCGAGTGAGATTTTCACCTAGAACCCAAAGGAGGGGGTATTGGCACTTTTCACGGAAAAATGTGAAAAATTAAATTTTCTAAAAATGAAATAAATGCCTTCTATACACCTCAAACATTTACTCTAAAAATGAAAATTGTTGCTTTTCGCAATATTTTTAGAAATTTGGCTCTTATAGTAACATTAACACTTGCGCTGAAGCATCTTTTATGCTCATTTCTTGTCTTTCAGGATTTATTCTGGGTTTAATTTTGTTTATTTGATGAAAATGAACAACAATACACACCATGGAAACATTTTTGTTTGATTTGAGTCGAGTGAGATTCTCACCCAGAACCCAAAGGGGGGGGTATTGGCACTTTTCATGGAAAAATGTGAAAAATGAAATTCTCTAAAAATGTAATAAATGCCTTCTATACACCTGAAACATTCACTCTTAAACTGAAAATTGTTGCTTTTCGCAATATTTTTAGAAATTTGGGCTCTTTTAGTAACATGAACACTTGCGCTGAAGCATCTTTTATGCTCATATCTTATCTTTCAGGATTTATTCTGAGTTTTATTTTGTTTATTTGATGAAAATGAACAAGAATACACACCATGGAAACATTTTTGTTTGATTTGTGTCGAGTGAGATTTTCACCTAAAACCCAAAGGGGGGGGTATTGGCATTTTCATGGAAAAATGTGAAAAATTAAATTTTCTAAAAATGTAATAAATGCCTTCTATACACCTGAAACATTCACTCTAAAACTGAAAATTGTTTCTTTTCGCAATATTTTTAGAAATTTGGGCTGTTTTAGTAACATGAACACTTGCGCTGAAGCATCTTTTATGCTCATATCTTATCTTTCAGGATTTATTCTGAGTTTTATTTTGTTTATTTGATGAAAATGAACAAGAATACACACCATGGAAACATTTTTGTTTGATTTGTGTCGAGTGAGATTTTCACCTAGAACCCAAAGGGGGGGGTATTGGCTCTTTTCACGGAAAAATGTGAAAAATTAAATTTTCTAAAAATTAAATAAATGCCTTCTATACACCACAAACATTCGCTCTAAAAATGAAAATTGTTGCTTTTCGCAATATTTTTAGAAATTTGGCTCTTATAGTAACATTAACACTTGCGCTGAAGCATCTTTTATGCTCATTACTTGTCTATCAGGATTTATTTTGGGTTTTATTTTTTTTATTTGATGAAAATGAACAACAATACACACCATGGAAACATTTTTGTTTGATTTGTGTCGAGTGAGATTTTCACCTAGAACCCAAAGGGGGGGTATTGGCACTTTTCATGGAAAAATGTGAAAAATTAAATTTTCTAAAAATGAAATAAATGCCTTCTATACACCTCAAACGTTCACTCTAATACAGAAGATTGTGGTTTTTCGCAATATTTTTAGAAATTTGGGCTCTTATAGTAAGAATAACACTTGCGCTGAAGCATCTTTTATGCTCATTTCTTGTCTTTCAGGATTTATTCTGGGTTTAATTTTGTTTATTTGATACAAATGAACAACAATACACACCATGGAAACATTTTTGTTTGATTTGTGTCGAGTGAGATTTTCACCTAGAACCCAAAGGGGGGGTATTGTATTGGCAAAGGTATTGGCACTTTTCATGGAAAAATGAGAAAAATTAAATTTTCTAAAAATGAAATAAATGCCTTCTATACACCTCAAACATTCACTCAAAATAGAAGATTGTTGTTTTTCGCAAAATTTTTAGAAATTTTGGCTTTTATTAACAATAACACTTGCGCTGAAGCATCTTTTATGCTCATTTCTTGTTTTTCAGGATTTATTCTGGGTTTAATTTTGTTTATTTGATGAAAATGAACAACAATACACACCATGGAAACATTTTTGTTTGATTTGTGTCGAGTGAGATTTTCACCTAGAGAACCCAAAGGGGGGGTATTGGCACTTTTCATGGAAAAATGTGAAAAATTAAATTTTCTAAAAATGAAATAAATGCCTTCTATACACCTCAAACATTCACTCTAAAACAGAAGATTGTGGTTTTTCGCAATATTTTAGAAATTTGGGCTCTTATAGTAAGAATAACACTTGCGCTGAAGCATCTTTTATGCTCATTTCTTGTCTTTCAGGATTTATTCTGGGTTTAATTTTGTTTATTTGATGAAAAAAAACAACAACAATACACACCATGGAAACATTTTTGTTTGATTTGTGTCGAGTGAGATTTTCACCTAGAACCCAAAGGGGGGGGTATTGGCACTTTTCACGGAAAAATGTGAAAAATTAAATTTTCTAAAAATGAAATAAATGCCTTCTATACACCTCAAACATTTACTCTAAAAATGAAATTGTTGCTTTTCGCAATATTTTTAGAAATTTGGCTGTTATAGTAACATTAACACTTGCGCTGAAGCATCTTTTATGCTCATTTCTTGTCTTTCAGGATTTATTCTGGGTTAAATTTTGTTTATTTGATGAAAATGAACAACAATACACACCATGGAAACATTTTTGTTTGATTTGAGTCGAGTGAGATTTTCACCCAGAACCCAAAGGGGGGGGGGTATTGGCACTTTTCATGGAAAAATGTGAAAAATGAAATTTTCTAAAAATGTAATAAATGCCTTCTATACACCTGAAACATTCACTCTAAAACTGAAAATTGTTGCTTTTCGCAATATTTTTAGAAATTTGGGCTCTTTTAGTAACATGAACACTTGCGGTGAAGCATCTTTTATGCTCATATCTTATCTTTCAGGATTTATTCTGAGTTTTATTTTGTTTATTTGATGAAAATGAACAAGAATACACACCATGGAAACATTTTTGTTTGATTTGTGTCGAGTGAGATTTTCACCTAGAACCCAAAGGGGGGGGTATTGGCACTTTTCATGGAAAAATGTGAAAAATTAAATTTTCTAAAAATGTAATAAATGCCTTCTATACACCTGAAACATTCACTCTAAAACTGAAAATTGTTGCTTTTCGCAATATTTTTTGAAATTTGGGCTCTTATAGTAAGAATAACACTTGCGCTGAAGCATCTTTTATGCTAATATCTTATCTTTCAGGATTTATTCTGAGTTTTATTTTGTTTATTTGATGAAAATGAACAAGAATACACACCATGGAAACATTTTTGTTTGATTTGTGTCGAGTGAGATTTTCACCTAAAACCCAAAGGGGGGGGTATTGGCATTTTCATGGAAAAATGTGAAAAATTAAATTTTCTAAAAATGTAATAAATGCCTTCTATACACCTGAAACATTCACTCTAAAACTGAAAATTGTTGCTTTTCGCAATATTTTTAGAAATTTGGGCTCTTTTAGTAACATGAACACTTGCGCTGAAGCATCTTTTATGCTCATATCTTATCTTTCAGGATTTATTCTGAGTTTTATTTTGTTTATTTGATGAAAATGAACAAGAATACACACCATGGAAACATTTTTGTTTGATTTGTGTCGAGTGAGATTTTCACCTAGAACCCAAAGGGGGGGGTATTGGCACTTTTCACGGAAAAATGTGAAAAATTAAATTTTCTAAAAATTAAATAAATGCCTTCTATACACCTCAAACATTCGCTCTAAAAATGAAAATTGTTGCTTTTCGCAATATTTTTAGAAATTTGGCTCTTATAGTAACATTAACACTTGCGCTGAAGCATCTTTTATGCTCATTACTTGTCTTTCAGGATTTATTTTGGGTTTAATTTTTTTTATTTGATGAAAATGAACAACAATACACACCATGGAAACATTTTTGTTTGATTTGTGTCGAGCGAGATTTTCACCTAGAACCCAAAGGGGGGGTATTGGCACTTTTCATGGAAAAATGTGAAAAATTAAATTTTCTAAAAATGAAATAAATGCCTTCTATACACCTCAAACGTTCACTCTAAAACAGAAGATTGTGGTTTTTCGCAATATTTTTAGAAATTTGGGCTCTTATAGAAAGAATTACACTTGCGCTGAAGCATCTTTTATGCTCATTTCTTGTTTTTCAGGATTTATTCTGGGTTTAATTTTGTTTATTTGATGAAAATGAACAACAATACACACCATGGAAACATTTTTGTTTGATTTGTGTCGAGTGAGATTTTCACCTAGAACCCAAAGGGGGGGGTATTGGCACTTTTCACGGAAAAATGTGAAAAATTAAATTTTCTAAAAATGAAATAAATGCCTTCTATACACCTCAAACATTCACTCCAAAAAAGAAGATTGTGGTTTTTCGCAATATTTTTAGAAATTTGGGCTCTTATAGAAAGAATAACACTTGCGCTGAAGCATCTTTTTTGCTCATTTCTTGGTTTTCAGGATTTATTCTGGGTTTAATTTTTTTTATTTGATGAAAATGAACAACAATACACACCATGGAAACATTTTTGTTTGATTTGTGTCGAGTGAGATTTTCACCTAGAACCCAAATGAGGGGGTATTGGCACTTTTCACGGAAAAATGTGAAAAATTAAATTTTCTAAAAATGAAATAAATGCCTTCTATACACCTCAAACATTTACTCTAAAAATGAAAATTGTTGCTTTTCGCAATATTTTTAGAAATTTGGCTCTTATAGTAACATTAACACTTGCGCTGAAGCATCTTTTATGCTCATTTCTTGTCTTTCAGGATTTATTCTGGGTTTAATTTTGTTTATTTGATGAAAATGAACAACAATACACACCATGGAAACATTTTTGTTTGATTTGAGTCGAGTGAGATTCTCACCCAGAACCCAAAGGGGGGGGTATTGGCACTTTTCATGGAAAAATGTGAAAAATGAAATTCTCTAAAAATGTAATAAATGCCTTCTATACACCTGAAACATTCACTCTTAAACTGAAAATTGTTGCTTTTCGCAATATTTTTAGAAATTTGGGCTCTTTTAGTAACATGAACACTTGCGCTGAAGCATCTTTTATGCTCATATCTTATCTTTCAGGATTTATTCTGAGTTTTATTTTGTTTATTTGATGAAAATGAACAACAATACACACCATGGAAACATTTTTGTTTGATTTGTGTCGAGTGAGATTTTCACCTAAAACCCAAAGGGGGGGGGTATTGGCATTTTCATGGAAAAATGTGAAAAATTAAATTATCTAAAAATGTAATAAATGCCTTCTATACACCTGAAACATTCACTCTAAAACTGAAAATTGTTTCTTTTCGCAATATTTTTAGAAATTTGGGCTCTTTTAGTAACATGAACACTTGCGCTGAAGCATCTTTTATGCTCGTATCTTATCTTTCAGGATTTATTCTGAGTTTTATTTTGTTTATTTGATGAAAATGAACAAGAATACACACCATGGAAACATTTTTGTTTGATTTGTGTCGAGTGAGATTTTCACCTAAAACCCAAAGGGGGGGGTATTGGCATTTTCATGGAAAAATGTGAAAAATTAAATTTTCTAAAAATGTAATAAATGCCTTCTATACACCTGAATCATTCACTCTTAAACTGAAAATTGTTGCTTTTCGCAATATTTTTAGAAATTTGGGCTCTTTTAGTAACATGAACACTTGCGCTGAAGCATCTTTTATGCTCATATCTTATCTTTCAGGATTTATTCTGAGTTTTATTTTGTTTATTTGATGAAAATGAACAAGAATACACACCATGGAAACATTTTTGTTTGATTTGTGTCGAGTGAGATTTTCACCTAGAACCCAAAGGGGGGGGTATTGGCACTTTTCACGGAAAAATGTGAAAAATTAAATTTTCTAAAAATTAAATAAATGCCTTCTATACTGCTCAAACATTCGCTCTAAAAATGAAAATTGTTGCTTTTCGCAATATTTTTAGAAATTTGGCTCTTATAGTAACATTAACACTTTCGCTGAAGCATCTTTTATGCTCATTACTTGTCTTTCAGGATTTATTTTGGGTTTAATTTTTTTTATTTGATGAAAATGAACAACAATACACACCATGGAAACATTTTTGTTTGATTTGTGTCGAGCGAGATTTTCACCTAGAACCCAAAGGGGGGGTATTGGCACTTTTCATGGAAAAATGTGAAAAATTAAATTTTCTAAAAATGAAATAAATGCCTTCTATACACCTCAAACGTTCACTCTAAAACAGAAGATTGTGGTTTTTCGCAATATTTTTAGAAATTTGGGCTCTTATAGAAAGAATAACACTTGCGCTGAAGCATCTTTTATGCTCATTTCTTGTTTTTCAGGATTTATTCTGGGTTTAATTTTGTTTATTTGATGAAAATGAACAACAATACACACCATGGAAACATTTTTGTTTGATTTGTGTCGAGTGAGATTTTCACCTAGAACCCAAAGGGGGGGGTATTGGCACTTTTCATGGAAAAATGTGAAAAATTAAATTTTCTAAAAATGAAATAAATGCCTTCTATACACCTCAAACATTCACTCCAAAAAAGAAGATTGTGGTTTTTCGCAATATTTTTAGAAATTTGGGCTCTTATAGAAAGAATAACACTTGCGCTGAAGCATCTTTTTTGCTCATTTCTTGGTTTTCAGGATTTATTCTGGGTTTAATTTTTTTTATTTGATGAAAATGAACAACAATACACACCATGGAAACATTTTTGTTTGATTTGTGTCGAGTGAGATTTTCACCTAGAACCCAAATGAGGGGGTATTGGCACTTTTCACGGAAAAATGTGAAAAATTAAATTTTCTAAAAATTAAATAAATGCCTTCTATACACCTCAAACATTTACTCTAAAAATGAAAATTGTTGCTTTTCGCAATATTTTTAGAAATTTGGCTCTTATAGTAACATTAACACTTGCGCTGAAGCATCTTTTATGCTCATTTCTTGTCTTTCAGGATTTATTCTGGGTTTAATTTTGTTTATTTGATGAAAATGAACAACAATACACACCATGGAAACATTTTTGTTTGATTTGAGTCGAGTGAGATTCTCACCCAGAACCCAAAGGGGGGGGTATTGGCACTATTCATGGAAAAATGTGAAAAATGATATTCTCTAAAAATGTAATAAATGCCTTCTATACACCTGAAACATTCACTCTTAAACTGAAAATTGTTGCTTTTCGCAATATTTTTAGAAATTTGGGCTCTTTTAGTAACATGAACACTTGCGCTGAAGCATCTTTTATGCTCATATCTTATCTTTCAGGATTTATTCTGAGTTTTATTTTGTTTATTTGATGAAAATGAACAAGAATACACACCATGGAAACATTTTTGTTTGATTTGTGTCGAGTGAGATTTTCACCTAGAACCCAAAGGGGGGGGTATTGGCTCTTTTCACGGAAAAATGTGAAAAATTAAATTTTCTAAAAATTAAATAAATGCCTTATATACACCTCAAACATTCGCTCTAAAAATGAAAATTGTTGCTTTTCGCAATATTTTTAGAAATTTGGCACTTATAGTAACATTAACACTTGCGCTGAAGCATCTTTTATGCTCATTACTTGTCTTTCAGGATTTATTTTGGTTTTTATTTTTTTTATTTGATGAAAATGAACAACAATACACACCATGGAAACATTTTTGTTTGATTTGTGTCGAGTGAGATTTTCACCTAGAACCCAAAGGGGGGGTATTGGCACTTTTCATGGAAAAATGTAAAAAATTAAATTTTCTAAAAATGAAATAAATGCCTTCTATACACCTCAAACGTTCACTCTAAAACAGAAGATTGTGGTTTTTCGCAATATTTTTAGAAATTTGGGCTCTTATAGTAAGAATAACACTTGCGCTGAAGCATCTTTTATGCTCATTTCTTGTTTTTCAGGATTTATTCTTGGTTTAATTTTGTTTATTTGATACAAATGAACAACAATACACACCATGGAAACATTTTTGTTTGATTTGTGTCGAGTGAGATTTTCACCTAGAACCCAAAGGGGGGGTATTGTATTGGCAAAGGTATTGGCACTTTTCATGGAAAAATGAGAAAAATTAAAATTTCTAAAAATGTAATAAATGCCTTCTATACACCTAACACATTCACTCTAAAACTGAAAATTGTTGCTTTTCGCAATATTTTTAGAAATTTGGGCTCTTTTAGTAACATGAACACTTGCGCTGAAGCATCTTTTATGCTAATATCTTATCTTTCAGGATTTATTCTGAGTTTTATTTTGTTAATTGATGAAAATGAACAAGAATACACACCATGGAAACATTTTTGTTTGATTTGTGTCGAGTGAGATTTTCACCTAGAACCCAAAGGGGGGGGTATTGGCACTTTTCATGGAGAAATGTGAAAAATTAAATTTTCTAAAAATGAAATAAATGCCTTCTATACACTTCAAACATTCACTCCAAAAAAGAAGATTGTGGTTTTTCGCAATATTTTTAGAAATTTGGGCTCTTATAGTAAGAATAACACTTGCGCTGAAGCATCTTTTATGCTCATTTCTTGTTTTTCAGGATTTATTCTGGGTTTAATTTTGTTTATTTGATGAAAATGAACAAGAATACACACCATGGAAACATTTTTGTTTGATTTGTGTCGAGTGAGATTTTCACCAAGAACCCAAAGGGGGGGGGGGCACTTTTCATGGAAAAAAGAGAAAAATTTAATTTTCTAAAAATGAAATAAATGCCTTCTATACACCTCAAACATTCACTCCAAAACAGAAGATTATGGTTTTTCGCAATATTTTTAGAAATTTGGGCTCTTTTAGTAACATGAACACTTGCGCTGAAGCATCTTTTATGCTCATATCTTATCTTTCAGGATTTGTTCTGTGTTTTGTTTTGTTTATTTGATGAAAATGAACAAGAATACACACCATGGAAACATTTTTGTTTGATTTGTGTAAAGTGAGATTTTCACCTAGAACCCAAAGGGGGGGTATTGGCACTTTTCATGGAAAAATGTGAAAAATTAAATTTTCTAAAAATGAAAAAAATGCCTTCTATACACCTCAAACATTCACTCTAAAATAAAGATTGTGGTTTTTCGCAATATTTTTGAAATTTTGGCTCTTATAGTAAGAATAACACTTGCGCTGAAGCATCTTTTATGCTCATTTCTTGTCTTTCAGGATTTATTCTGGGTTTAATTTTGTTTATGTGATGAAAATGAACAAGAATACACACCATGGAAACATTTTTGTTTGATTTGTGTCGACTGAGATTTTCACCTAGAACCCAAAGGGGGGGTATTGCCACTTTTCATGGAAAAATGTGAAAAATTAAGGTGTCTAAAAATGAAATAAATTCCTTCTATACACCTCAAACATTCACTCCAAAAAAGAAGATTGTGGTTTTTCGCAATATTTTTAGAAATTTGGGCTCTTATAGTAAGAATAACACTTGCGCTGAAGCATCTTTTATGCTCATTACTTGTCTTTCAGGATTTATTTTGGGTTTTATTTTTTTTATTTGATGAAAATGAACAACAATACACACCATGGAAACATTTTTGTTTGATTTGTGTCGAGTGAGATTTTCACCTAGAACCCAAAGGGGGGGTATTGGCACTTTTCATGGAAAAATGTAAAAAATTAAATTTTCTAAAAATGAAATAAATGCCTTCTATACACCTCAAACGTTCACTCTAAAACAGAAGATTGTGGTTTTTCGCAATATTTTTAGAAATTTGGGCTCTTGTAGTAAGAATAACACTTGCGCTGAAGCATCTTTTATGCTCATTTCTTGTCTTTCAGGATTTATTCTGGGTTTAATTTTGTTTATTTGATACAAATGAACAACAATACACACCATGGAAACATTTTTGTTTGATTTGTGTCGAGTGAGATTTTCACCTAGAACCCAAAGGGGGGGTATTGTATTGGCAAAGGTATTGGCACTTTTCATGGAAAAATGAGAAAAATTAAAATTTCTAAAAATGTAATAAATGCCTTCTATACACCTAACACATTCACTCTAAAACTGAAAATTGTTGCTTTTCGCAATATTTTTAGAAATTTGGGCTCTTTTAGTAACATGAACACTTGCGCTGAAGCATCTTTTATGCTAATATCTTATCTTTCAGGATTTATTCTGAGTTTTATTTTGTTAATTGATGAAAATGAACAAGAATACACACCATGGAAACATTTTTGTTTGATTTGTGTCGAGTGAGATTTTCACCTAGAACCCAAAGGGGGGGGTATTGGCACTTTTCATGGAGAAATGTGAAAAATTAAATTTTCTAAAAATGAAATAAATGCCTTCTATACACTTCAAACATTCACTCCAAAAAAGAAGATTGTGGTTTTTCGCAATATTTTTAGAAATTTGGGCTCTTATAGTAAGAATAACACTTGCGCTGAAGCATCTTTTATGCTCATTTCTTGTTTTTCAGGATTTATTCTGGGTTTAATTTTGTTTATTTGATGAAAATGAACAAGAATACACACCATGGAAACATTTTTGTTTGATTTGTGTCGAGTGAGATTTTCACCAAGAACCCAAAGGGGGGGGGGGCACTTTTCATGGAAAAAAGAGAAAAATTTAATTTTCTAAAAATGAAATAAATGCCTTCTATACACCTCAAACATTCACTCCAAAACAGAAGATTATGGTTTTTCGCAATATTTTTAGAAATTTGGGCTCTTATAGTAAGAATAACACTTGCGCTGAAGCATCTTTTATGCTCATTACTTGTCTTTCAGGATTTATTTTGGGTTTTATTTTTTTTATTTGATGAAAATGAACAACAATACACACCATGGAAACATTTTTGTTTGATTTGTGTCGAGTGAGATTTTCACCTAGAACCCAAAGGGGGGGTATTGGCACTTTTCATGGAAAAATGTAAAAAATTAAATTTTCTAAAAATGAAATAAATGCCTTCTATACACCTCAAACGTTCACTCTAAAACAGAAGATTGTGGTTTTTCGCAATATTTTTAGAAATTTGGGCTCTTGTAGTAAGAATAACACTTGCGCTGAAGCATCTTTTATGCTCATTTCTTGTCTTTCAGGATTTATTCTGGGTTTAATTTTGTTTATTTGATACAAATGAACAACAATACACACCATGGAAACATTTTTGTTTGATTTGTGTCGAGTGAGATTTTCACCTAGAACCCAAAGGGGGGGTATTGTATTGGCAAAGGTATTGGCACTTTTCATGGAAAAATGAGAAAAATTAAAATTTCTAAAAATGTAATAAATGCCTTCTATACACCTAACACATTCACTCTAAAACTGAAAATTGTTGCTTTTCGCAATATTTTTAGAAATTTGGGCTCTTTTAGTAACATGAACACTTGCGCTGAAGCATCTTTTATGCTAATATCTTATCTTTCAGGATTTATTCTGAGTTTTATTTTGTTAATTGATGAAAATGAACAAGAATACACACCATGGAAACATTTTTGTTTGATTTGTGTCGAGTGAGATTTTCACCTAGAACCCAAAGGGGGGGGTATTGGCACTTTTCATGGAGAAATGTGAAAAATTAAATTTTCTAAAAATGAAATAAATGCCTTCTATACACTTCAAACATTCACTCCAAAAAAGAAGATTGTGGTTTTTCGCAATATTTTTAGAAATTTGGGCTCTTATAGTAAGAATAACACTTGCGCTGAAGCATCTTTTATGCTCATTTCTTGTTTTTCAGGATTTATTCTGGGTTTAATTTTGTTTATTTGATGAAAATGAACAAGAATACACACCATGGAAACATTTTTGTTTGATTTGTGTCGAGTGAGATTTTCACCAAGAACCCAAAGGGGGGGGGGGCACTTTTCATGGAAAAAAGAGAAAAATTTAATTTTCTAAAAATGAAATAAATGCCTTCTATACACCTCAAACATTCACTCCAAAACAGAAGATTATGGTTTTTCGCAATATTTTTAGAAATTTGGGCTCTTTTAGTAACATGAACACTTGCGCTGAAGCATCTTTTATGCTCATATCTTATCTTTCAGGATTTGTTCTGTGTTTTGTTTTGTTTATTTGATGAAAATGAACAAGAATACACACCATGGAAACATTTTTGTTTGATTTGTGTCGAGTGAGATTTTCACCTAGAACCCAAAGGGGGGGTATTGGCACTTTTCATGGAAAAATGTGAAAAATTAAATTTTCTAAAAATGAAAAAAATGCCTTCTATACACCTCAAACATTCACTCTAAAATAAAGATTGTGGTTTTTCGCAATATTTTTGAAATTTTGGCTCTTATAGTAAGAATAACACTTGCGCTGAAGCATCTTTTATGCTCATTTCTTGTCTTTCAGGATTTATTCTGGGTTTAATTTTGTTTATTTGATGAAAATGAACAAGAATACACACCATGGAAACATTTTTGTTTGATTTGTGTCGACTGAGATTTTCACCTAGAACCCAAAGGGGGGGTATTGCCACTTTTCATGGAAAAATGTGAAAAATTAAGGTGTCTAAAAATGAAATAAATTCCTTCTATACACCTCAAACATTCACTCCAAAAAAGAAGATTGTGGTTTTTCGCAATATTTTTAGAAATTTGGGCTCTTATAGTAAGAATAACACTTGCGCTGAAGCATCTTTTATGCTCATTTCTTGTTTTTCAGGATTTATTCTGGGTTTAATTTTGTTTATTTGATGAAAATGAACAACCATACACACCATGGAAACATTTTTGTTTGATTTGTGTCGAGTGAGATTTTCACCTAGAACCCAAAGGGGGGGGTATTGGCACTTTTCACGGAAAAATGTGAAAAATTAAATTTTCTAAAAATGTAATAAATGCCTTCTATACACCTAACACATTCACTCTAAAACTGAAAATTGTTGCTTTTCGCAATATTTTTAGAAATTTGGGCTCTTTTAGTAACATGAACACTTGCGCTGAAGCATCTTTTATGCTCATATCTTATCTTTCAGGATTTATTCTGAGTTTTATTTTGTTTATTTGATGAAAATGAACAAGAATACACACCATGGAAACATTTTTGTTTGATTTGTGTCGAGTGAGATTTTCACCTAGAACCCAAAGGGGGGGGTATTGGCACTTTTCATGGAAAAATGTGAAAAATTAAATTTTCTAAAAATGAAATAAATGCCTTCTATACACCTCAAACATTCACTCCAAAAAAGAAGATTGTGGTTTTTCGCAATATTTTTAGAAATTTGGGCTCTAATAGTAAGAATAACACTTGCGCTGAAGCATCTTTTCTGATCATTTCTTGTTTTTCAGGATTTATTCTGGGTTTAATTTTGTTTATTTGATGACAATGAACAACAATACGCACCATGGAAACATTTTTGTTTGATTTGTGCCGAGTGAGATTTTCACCTAGAACCCAAAGGGGGGGGTTGGCACTTTTCATGGAAAAATGTGAAAAATTAAATTTTCTAAAAATGAAATAAATGCCTTCTATACACTTCAAACATTCACTCCAAAAAAGAAGATTGTGGTTTTTCGCAATATTTTTAGAAATTTGGGCTCTTATAGCAAGAATAAAACTTGCGCTGAAGCATCTTTTATGTTCATTTCTTGTTTTTCAGGATTTATTCTGGGTTTAATTTTGTTTATTTGATGAAAATGAACAAGAATACACATCATGGAAACATTTTTGTTTGATTTGTGTCGAGTGAGATTTTCACCTAGAACCCAAAGGGGGGGGTATTGGCACTTTTCATGGAAAAATGTGAAAAATTAAATTTTCTAAAAATGAAATAAATGCCTTCTATACACCTGAAACATTCACTCCAAAAATGAAAATTGTTGCTTTTCGCAATATTTTTAGAAATTTGGCTCTTATAGTAACATTAACACTTGCGCTGAAGCATCTTTTATGCTCATTTCTTGTCTTTCAGGATTTATTCTGGGTTTAATTTTGTTTATTTGATGAAAATGAACAACAATACACACCATGGAAACATTTTTGTTTGATTTGTGTCGACTGAGATTTTCACCTAGAACCCAAAGGGGGGTATTGGCACTTTTCATGGAAAAATGTGAAAAATTAAATTTTCTAAAAATGTAATAAATGCCTTCTATACACCTGAAACATTCACTCTAAAACTGAAAATTGTTGCTTTTCGCAATATTTTTAGAAATTTGGGCTCTTTTAGTAACATGAACACTTGCGCTGAAGCATCTTTTATGCTAATATCTTATCTTTCAGGATTTATTCTGAGTTTTATTTTGTTTATTTGATGAAATTGAACAAGAATACACACCATGGAAACATTTTTGTTTGATTTGTGACGAGTGAGATTTTCACCTAGAACCCAAAGGGGGGGGTATTGGCACTTTTCATGGAAAAATGTGAAAAATGAAATTTTCTAAAAATGAAATAAATGCCTTCTATACACCTCAAACATTCACTCCAAAAAAGAAGATTGTGGTTTTTCGCAATATTTTTAGAAATTTGGGCTCTTATAGTAAGAATAACACTTGCGCTGAAGCATCTTTTATGCTCATTTCTTGTTTTTCAGGATTTATTCTGGGTTTAATTTTGTTTATTTGATGAAAATGAACAACAATACACACCATGGAAACATTTTTGTTTGATTTGTGTCGAGTGAGATTTTCACCTAGAACCCAAAGGGGGGGTATTGACACTTTTCACGGAAAAATGTGAAAAATTAAATTTTCTAAAAATGAAATAAATGCCTTCTATACACCTCAAACATTCACTCTAAAAATGAAAATTGTTGCTTTTCGCAATATTTTTAGAAATTTGGCTCTTATAGTAACATTAACACTTGCGCTGAAGCATCTTTTATGCTCATTTCTTGTCTTTCAGGATTTATTCTGGGTTTAATTTTGTTTATTTGATGAAAATGAACAACAATACACACCATGGAAACATTTTTGTTTGATTTGTGTCGAGTGAGATTTTCACCTAGAACCCAAAAGGGGGGGTATTGGCACTTTTCATGGAAAAATGTGAAAAATTAAATTTTCTAAAAATGAAATAAATGCCTTCTATACACCTCAAACATTCACTCCAAAAAAGAAGATTATGGTTTTTCGCAATATTTTTAGAAATTTGGGCTCTTATAGTAAGAAAAACACTTGCGCTGAAGCATCTTTTATGCTCATTTCTTGTTTTTCAGGATTTATTCTGGGTTTAATTTTGTTTATTTGATGAAAATGAACAAGAATACACACCATGGAAACATTTTTGTTTGATTTGTGTCGAGTGAGATTTTCACCTAGAACCCAAAGGTGGGTGTATTGGCACTTTTCATGGAAAAATGTGAAAAATTAAATTTTCTAAAAATGAAATAAATGCCTTCTATACACCTCAAAAATTCACTCCAAAAAAGAAGATTGTGGTTTTTCGCAATATTTTTAGAAATTTGGGCTCTTATAGCAAGAATAAAACTTGCGCTGAAGCATCTTTTATGTTCATTTCTTGTTTTTCAGGATTTATTCTGGGTTTAATTTTGTTTATTTGATGAAAATGAACAAGAATACACATCATGGAAACATTTTTGTTTGATTTGTGTCGAGTGAGATTTTCACCTAGAACCCAAAGGGGGGGGTATTGGCACTTTTCATGGAAAAATGTGAAAAATTAAATTTTCTAAAAATGAAATAAATGCCTTCTATACACCTCAAACATTCACTCCATAAATGAAAATTGTTGCTTTTCGCAATATTTTTAGAAATTTGGCTCTTATAGTAACATTAACACTTGCGCTGAAGCATCTTTTATGCTCATTTCTTGTCTTTCAGGATTTATTCTGGGTTTAATTTTGTTTATTTGATGAAAATGAACAACAATACACACCATGGAAACATTTTTGTTTGATTTGTGTCGACTGAGATTTTCACCTAGAACCCAAAGGGGGGTATTGGCACTTTTCATGGAAAAATGTGAAAAATTAAATTTTCTAAAAATGTAATAAATGCCTTCTATACACCTGAAACATTCACTCTAAAACTGAAAATTGTTGCTTTTCGCAATATTTTTAGAAATTTGGGCTCTTTTAGTAACATGAACACTTGCGCTGAAGCATCTTTTATGCTAATATCTTATCTTTCAGGATTTATTCTGAGTTTTATTTTGTTTATTTGATGAAATTGAACAAGAATACACACCATGGAAACATTTTTGTTTGATTTGTGACGAGTGAGATTTTCACCTAGAACCCAAAGGGGGGGGTATTGGCACTTTTCATGGAAAAATGTGAAAAATGAAATTTTCTAAAAATGATATAAATGCCTTCTATACACCTCAAACATTCACTCCAAAAAAGAAGATTGTGGTTTTTCGCAATATTTTTAGAAATTTGGGCTCTTATAGTAAGAATAACACTTGCGCTGAAGCATCTTTTATGCTCATTTCTTGTTTTTCAGGATTTATTCTGGGTTTAATTTTGTTTATTTGATGAAAATGAACAACAATACACACCATGGAAACATTTTTGTTTGATTTGTGTCGAGTGAGATTTTCACCTAGAACCCAAAGGGGGGTATTGACACTTTTCACGGAAAAATGTGAAAAATTAAATTTTCTAAAAATGAAATAAATGCCTTCTATACACCTCAAACATTCACTCTAAAAATGAAAATTGTTGCTTTTCGCAATATTTTTAGAAATTTGGCTCTTATAGTAACATTAACACTTGCGCTGAAGCATCTTTTATGCTCATTTCTTGTCTTTCAGGATTTATTCTGGGTTTAATTTTGTTTATTTGATGAAAATGAACAACAATACACACCATGGAAACAATTTTGTTTGATTTGTGTCGAGTGAGATTTTCACCTAGAACCCAAAAGGGGGGGGTATTGGCACTTTTCATGGAAAAATGTGAAAAATTAAATTTTCTAAAAATGAAATAAATGCCTTCTATACACCTCAAACATTCACTCCAAAAAAGAAGATTATGGTTTTTCGCAATATTTTTAGAAATTTGGGCTCTTATAGTAAGAAAAACACTTGCGCTGAAGCATCTTTTATGCTCATTTCTTGTTTTTCAGGATTTATTCTGGGTTTAATTTTGTTTATTTGATGAAAATGAACAAGAATACACACCATGGAAACATTTTTGTTTGATTTGTGTCGAGTGAGATTTTCACCTAGAACCCAAAGGTGGGTGTATTGGCACTTTTCATGGAAAAATGTGAAAAATTAAATTTTCTAAAAATGAAATAAATGCCTTCTATACACCTCAAAAATTCACTCCAAAAAAGAAGATTGTGGTTTTTCGCAATATTTTAGAAATTTGGGCTTTTATAGTAAGAATAACACTTGCGCTGAAGCATCTTTTATGCTCATTTCTTGTTTTTCAGGATTTATTCTGGGTTTAATTTTGTTTATTTGATGAAAATGAACAAGAATACACACCATGGAAACATTTTTGTTTCATTTGTGTCGAGTGAGATTTTCACCTAGAACCCAAAGGGGGGGGTATTGGCACTTTTCATGGAAAAATGTGAAAAATTAAATTTTCTAAAAATGAAATAAATGCCTTCTATACACCTCAAACATTCACTCCAAAAAAGAAGATTGTGGTTTTTCGCAATATTTTTAGAAACTTGGGCTCTTATAGTAAGAATAACACTTGCGCTGAAGCATCTTTTATGCTCATTTCTTGTTTTTCAGGATTTATTCTGGGTTTAATTGTGTTTATTTGAAGAAAATGAACAAGAATACACACCATGGAAACATTTTTGTTTGATTTGTGTTGAGTGAGATTTTCACCTAGAACCCAAAGGGGGGGGTATTGGCACTTTTCATGGAGAAATGAGAAAAATTAAATTTTCTAAAAATGAAATAAATGCCTTCTATACACCGCAAACATTCACTCTAAAATAAAGATTGTGGTTTTTCGCAATATTTTTAGAAATTTGGGCTCTTTTAGTAACATTAACACTTGCGCTGAAGCATCTTTTATGCTCATTTCTTGTCTTTCAGGATTAATTCTGGGTTTTTTTGTTCATTTGATGAAAATAAACAACAATACACACCATGGAAACATTTTTGTTTGATTTGTGTCGAGTGAGATTTTCACCTAGAACCCAAAGGGGGGAAATATTGGCACTTTTCATGGAAAAATGTGAAAAATTAAATTTTCTAAAAATGAAATAAATGCCTTCTATACACCTCAAACATTCACTCCAAAAAAGAAGATTGTGGTTTTTCGCAATATTTTTAGAAATTTGGGCTCTTATAGTAAGAATAACACTTGCGCTGAAGCATCTTTTATGCTCATTTCTTGTTTTTCAGGATTTATTCTGGGTTTAATTTTGTTTATTTGATGAAAATGAACAACCATACACACCATGGAAACATTTTTGTTTGATTTGTGTCGAGTGAGATTTTCACCTAGAACCCAAAGGGGGGGGTATTGGCACTTTTCACGGAAAAATGTGAAAAATTAAATTTTCTAAAAATGTAATAAATGCCTTGTATACACCTAACACATTCACTCTAAAACTGAAAATTGTTGCTTTTCGCAATATTTTTAGAAATTTGGGCTCTTTTAGTAACATGAACACTTGCGCTGAAGCATCTTTTATGCTCATATCTTATCTTTCAGGATTTATTCTGAGTTTTATTTTGTTTATTTGATGAAAATGAACAAGAATACACACCATGGAAACATTTTTGTTTGATTTGTGTCGAGTGAGATTTTCACCTAGAACCCAAAGGGGGGGGTATTGGCACTTTTCATGGAAAAATGTGAAAAATTAAATTTTCTAAAAATGAAATAAATGCCTTCTATACACCTCAAACATTCACTCCAAAAAAGAAGATTGTGGTTTTTCGCAATATTTTTAGAAATTTGGGCTCTAATAGTAAGAATAACACTTGCGCTGAAGCATCTTTTCTGATCATTTCTTGTTTTTCAGGATTTATTCTGGGTTTAATTTTGTTTATTTGATGACAATGAACAACAATACGCACCATGGAAACATTTTTGTTTGATTTGTGCCGAGTGAGATTTTCACCTAGAACCCAAAGGGGGGAAAGTTGGCACTTTTCATGGAAAAATGTGAAAAATTAAATTTTCTAAAAATGAAATAAATGCCTTCTATACACTTCAAACATTCACTCCAAAAAAGAAGATTGTGGTTTTTCGCAATATTTTTAGAAATTTGGGCTCTTATAGCAAGAATAAAACTTACGCTGAAGCATCTTTTATGTTCATTTCTTGTTTTTCAGGATTTATTCTGGGTTTAATTTTGTTTATTTGATGAAAATGAACAAGAATACACATCATGGAAACATTTTTGTTTGATTTGTGTCGAGTGAGATTTTCACCTAGAACCCAAAGGGGGGGGTATTGGCACTTTTCATGGAAAAATGTGAAAAATTAAATTTTCTAAAAATGAAATAAATGCCTTCTATACACCTGAAACATTCACTCCAAAAATGAAAATTGTTGCTTTTCGCAATATTTTTAGAAATTTGGCTCTTATAGTAACATTAACACTTGCGCTGAAGCATCTTTTATGCTCATTTCTTGTCTTTCAGGATTTATTCTGGGTTTAATTTTGTTTATTTGATGAAAATGAACAACAATACACACCATGGAAACATTTTTGTTTGATTTGTGTCGACTGAGATTTTCACCTAGAACCCAAAGGGGGGTATTGGCACTTTTCATGGAAAAATGTGAAAAATTAAATTTTCTAAAAATGTAATAAATGCCTTCTATACACCTGAAACATTCACTCTAAAACTGAAAATTGTTGCTTTTCGCAATATTTTTAGAAATTTGGGCTCTTTTAGTAACATGAACACTTGCGCTGAAGCATCTTTTATGCTAATATCTTATCTTTCAGGATTTATTCTGAGTTTTATTTTGTTTATTTGATGAAATTGAACAAGAATACACACCATGGAAACATTTTTGTTTGATTTGTGACGAGTGAGATTTTCACCTAGAACCCAAAGGGGGGGGTATTGGCACTTTTCATGGAAAAATGTGAAAAATGAAATTTTCTAAAAATGAAATAAATGCCTTCTATACACCTCAAACATTCACTCCAAAAAAGAAGATTGTGGTTTTTCGCAATATTTTTAGAAATTTGGGCTCTTATAGTAAGAATAACACTTGCGCTGAAGCATCTTTTATGCTCATTTCTTGTTTTTCAGGATTTATTCTGGGTTTAATTTTGTTTATTTGATGAAAATGAACAACAATACACACCATGGAAACATTTTTGTTTGATTTGTGTCGAGTGAGATTTTCACCTAGAACCCAAAGGGGGGGTATTGACACTTTTCACGGAAAAATGTGAAAAATTAAATTTTCTAAAAATGAAATAAATGCCTTCTATACACCTCAAACATTCACTCTAAAAATGAAAATTGTTGCTTTTCGCAATATTTTTAGAAATTTGGCTCTTATAGTAACATTAACACTTGCGCTGAAGCATCTTTTATGCTCATTTCTTGTCTTTCAGGATTTATTCTGGGTTTAATTTTGTTTATTTGATGAAAATGAACAACAATACACACCATGGAAACATTTTTGTTTGATTTGTGTCGAGTGAGATTTTCACCTAGAACCCAAAAGGGGGGGTATTGGCACTTTTCATGGAAAAATGTGAAAAATTAAATTTTCTAAAAATGAAATAAATGCCTTCTATACACCTCAAACATTCACTCCAAAAAAGAAGATTATGGTTTTTCGCAATATTTTTAGAAATTTGGGCTCTTATAGTAAGAAAAACACTTGCGCTGAAGCATCTTTTATGCTCATTTCTTGTTTTTCAGGATTTATTCTGGGTTTAATTTTGTTTATTTGATGAAAATGAACAAGAATACACACCATGGAAACATTTTTGTTTGATTTGTGTCGAGTGAGATTTTCACCTAGAACCCAAAGGTGGGTGTATTGGCACTTTTCATGGAAAAATGTGAAAAATTAAATTTTCTAAAAATGAAATAAATGCCTTCTATACACCTCAAAAATTCACTCCAAAAAAGAAGATTGTGGTTTTTCGCAATATTTTTAGAAATTTGGGCTTTTATAGTAAGAATAACACTTGCGCTGAAGCATCTTTTATGCTCATTTCTTGTTTTTCAGGATTTATTCTGGGTTTAATTTTGTTTATTTGATGAAAATGAACAAGAATACACACCATGGAAACATTTTTGTTTCATTTGTGTCGAGTGAGATTTTCACCTAGAACCCAAAGGGGGGGGTTGGCACTTTTCATGGAAAAATGTGAAAAATTAAATTTTCTAAAAATGAAATAAATGCCTTCTATACACTTCAAACATTCACTCCAAAAAAGAAGATTGTGGTTTTTCGCAATATTTTTAGAAATTTGGGCTCTTATAGCAAGAATAAAACTTGCGCTGAAGCATCTTTTATGTTCATTTCTTGTTTTTCAGGATTTATTCTGGGTTTAATTTTGTTTATTTGATGAAAATGAACAAGAATACACATCATGGAAACATTTTTGTTTGATTTGTGTCGAGTGAGATTTTCACCTAGAACCCAAAGGGGGGGGTATTGGCACTTTTCATGGAAAAATGTGAAAAATTAAATTTTCTAAAAATGAAATAAATGCCTTCTATACACCTCAAACATTCACTCCATAAATGAAAATTGTTGCTTTTCGCAATATTTTTAGAAATTTGGCTCTTATAGTAACATTAACACTTGCGCTGAAGCATCTTTTATGCTCATTTCTTGTCTTTCAGGATTTATTCTGGGTTTAATTTTGTTTATTTGATGAAAATGAACAACAATACACACCATGGAAACATTTTTGTTTGATTTGTGTCGACTGAGATTTTCACCTAGAACCCAAAGGGGGGTATTGGCACTTTTCATGGAAAAATGTGAAAAATTAAATTTTCTAAAAATGTAATAAATGCCTTCTATACACCTGAAACATTCACTCTAAAACTGAAAATTGTTGCTTTTCGCAATATTTTTAGAAATTTGGGCTCTTTTAGTAACATGAACACTTGCGCTGAAGCATCTTTTATGCTAATATCTTATCTTTCAGGATTTATTCTGAGTTTTATTTTGTTTATTTGATGAAATTGAACAAGAATACACACCATGGAAACATTTTTGTTTGATTTGTGACGAGTGAGATTTTCACCTAGAACCCAAAGGGGGGGGTATTGGCACTTTTCATGGAAAAATGTGAAAAATGAAATTTTCTAAAAATGAAATAAATGCCTTCTATACACCTCAAACATTCACTCCAAAAAAGAAGATTGTGGTTTTTCGCAATATTTTTAGAAATTTGGGCTCTTATAGTAAGAATAACACTTGCGCTGAAGCATCTTTTATGCTCATTTCTTGTTTTTCAGGATTTATTCTGGGTTTAATTTTGTTTATTTGATGAAAATGAACAACAATACACACCATGGAAACATTTTTGTTTGATTTGTGTCGAGTGAGATTTTCACCTAGAACCCAAAGGGGGGTATTGACACTTTTCACGGAAAAATGTGAAAAATTAAATTTTCTAAAAATGAAATAAATGCCTTCTATACACCTCAAACATTCACTCTAAAAATGAAAATTGTTGCTTTTCGCAATATTTTTAGAAATTTGGCTCTTATAGTAACATTAACACTTGCGCTGAAGCATCTTTTATGCTCATTTCTTGTCTTTCAGGATTTATTCTGGGTTTAATTTTGTTTATTTGATGAAAATGAACAACAATACACACCATGGAAACAATTTTGTTTGATTTGTGTCGAGTGAGATTTTCACCTAGAACCCAAAAGGGGGGGGTATTGGCACTTTTCATGGAAAAATGTGAAAAATTAAATTTTCTAAAAATGAAATAAATGCCTTCTATACACCTCAAACATTCACTCCAAAAAAGAAGATTATGGTTTTTCGCAATATTTTTAGAAATTTGGGCTCTTATAGTAAGAAAAACACTTGCGCTGAAGCATCTTTTATGCTCATTTCTTGTTTTTCAGGATTTATTCTGGGTTTAATTTTGTTTATTTGATGAAAATGAACAAGAATACACACCATGGAAACATTTTTGTTTGATTTGTGTCGAGTGAGATTTTCACCTAGAACCCAAAGGTGGGTGTATTGGCACTTTTCATGGAAAAATGTGAAAAATTAAATTTTCTAAAAATGAAATAAATGCCTTCTATACACCTCAAAAATTCACTCCAAAAAAGAAGATTGTGGTTTTTCGCAATATTTTAGAAATTTGGGCTTTTATAGTAAGAATAACACTTGCGCTGAAGCATCTTTTATGCTCATTTCTTGTTTTTCAGGATTTATTCTGGGTTTAATTTTGTTTATTTGATGAAAATGAACAAGAATACACACCATGGAAACATTTTTGTTTCATTTGTGTCGAGTGAGATTTTCACCTAGAACCCAAAGGGGGGGGTATTGGCACTTTTCATGGAAAAATGTGAAAAATTAAATTTTCTAAAAATGAAATAAATGCCTTCTATACACCTCAAACATTCACTCCAAAAAAGAAGATTGTGGTTTTTCGCAATATTTTTAGAAACTTGGGCTCTTATAGTAAGAATAACACTTGCGCTGAAGCATCTTTTATGCTCATTTCTTGTTTTTCAGGATTTATTCTGGGTTTAATTGTGTTTATTTGAAGAAAATGAACAAGAATACACACCATGGAAACATTTTTGTTTGATTTGTGTTGAGTGAGATTTTCACCTAGAACCCAAAGGGGGGGGTATTGGCACTTTTCATGGAGAAATGAGAAAAATTAAATTTTCTAAAAATGAAATAAATGCCTTCTATACACCGCAAACATTCACTCTAAAATAAAGATTGTGGTTTTTCGCAATATTTTTAGAAATTTGGGCTCTTTTAGTAACATTAACACTTGCGCTGAAGCATCTTTTATGCTCATTTCTTGTCTTTCAGGATTAATTCTGGGTTTTTTTGTTCATTTGATGAAAATAAACAACAATACACACCATGGAAACATTTTTGTTTGATTTGTGTCGAGTGAGATTTTCACCTAGAACCCAAAGGGGGGAAATATTGGCACTTTTCATGGAAAAATGTGAAAAATTAAATTTTCTAAAAATGTAATAAATGCCTTCTATACACCTGAAACATTCACTCTAAAACTTTAAATTGTTGCTTTTCGCAATATTTTTAGAAATTTTGGCTCTTTTAGTAACATGGACACTTGCGCTGAAGCATCTTTTATGCTCATATCTTATCTTTCAGGATATATTCTGAGTTTTATTTTTTTTTATTTGATGAAAATGAACAACAATACACCCCATGGAAACATTTTTGTTTGATTTGTGTCGAGTGAGATTTTCACCTAGAACCCAAAGGGGGGGGTATTGGCACTTTTCATGGAAAAAAGTGAAAAATTAAATTTTCTAAAAATGTAATAAATGCCTTCTATACACCTGAAACATTAACTCTAAAACTGAAAATTGTTGCTTTTCGCAATATTTTTAGAAATTTGGGCTCTTTTAGTAACATGAACACTTGCGCTGAAGCATCTTTTATGCTCATATCTTATCTTTCAGGATTTATTCTGAGTTTTATTTTGTTTATTTGATGAAAATGAACAAGAATACACACCATGGAAACATTTTTGTTTGATTTGTGTCGAGTGAGATTTTCACCTAGAACCCAAAGGGGGGGTATTGGCACTTTTCATGGAAAAATGTGAAAAATTAAATTTTCTAAAAATGAAATAAATGCCTTCTATACACCTCAAACATTCACTCCAAAAAAGAAGATTGTGGTTTTTCGCAATATTTTTAGAAATTTGGGCTCTAATAGTAAGAATAACACTTGCGCTGAAGGATCTTTTATGCTCATTTCTTGTCTTTCAGCATTTATTCTGGGTTTAATTTTGTTTATTTGATGACAATGAACAACAATACGCACCATGGAAACATTTTTGTTTGATTTGTGCCGAGTGAGATTTTCACCTAGAACCCAAAGGGGGGGGTTGGCACTTTTTATGGAAAAATGTGAAAAATTAAATTTTCTATAAATGAAATAAATGCCTTCTATACACTTCAAACATTCACTCCAAAAAAGAAGATTGTGGTTTTTCGCAATATTTTTAGAAATTTGGGCTCTTATAGTAAGAATAACACTTGCGCTGAAGCATCTTTTATGCTCATTTCTTGTCTTTCAGGATTTATTCTGGGTTTAAGTTTTTTTAATTTGATGAAAATGAACAACAATACACACCATGGAAAAATTTTTGTTTGATTTGTGTCGAGTGAGATTTTCACCTAGAACCCAAAGGGGGGGGTATTGGCACTTTTCACGGAAAAATGTGAAAAATGAAATTTTCTAAAAATGTAATAAATGCCTTCTATACACCTGAAACATTCACTCTAAAACTGAAAATTGTTGCTTTTCGCAATATTTTTAGAAATTTGGGCTCTTTTAGTAACATGAACACTTGCGCTGAAGCATCTTTTATGCTCATATCTTATCTTTCAGGATTTATTCTGAGTTTTATTTTGTTTATTTGATGAAAATGAACAAGAATACACACCATGGAAACATTTTTGTTTGATTTGTGTCGAGTGAGATATTCACCTAGAACCCAAAGGGGGGGTATTGGCACTTTTCATTGAGAAATGTGAAAAATTAAATTTTCTAAAATTGAAATAAATGCCTTCTATATACCTCAAACATTCACTCCAAAAAAGAAGATTGTGGTTTTTCGCAATATTTTTAGAAATTTGGGCTCTTATAGTAAGAATAACACTTGCGCTGAAGCATCTTTTATGCTCATTTCTTGTTTTTCAGGATTTATTCTGGGTTTAATTTTGTTTATTTGATGAAAATGAACAACAATTCACACCATGGAAACATTTTTGTTTGATTTGTGTCGAGTGAGATTTTCACCTAGAACCCAAAGGGGGGGGTATTGGCACTTTTCACGGAAAAATGTGAAAAATTAAATTTTCTAAAAATGAAATAAATGCCTTCTATACACCTGAAACATTCATTCTAAAAATGAAAATTGTTGCTTTTCGCAATATTTTTAGAAATTTGGCTCTTATAGTAACATTAACACTTGCGCTGAAGCATCTTTTATGCTCATTTCTTGTCTTTCAGGATTTATTCTGGGTTTAATTTTGTTTATTTGATGAAAATGAACAACAATACACACCATGGAAACATTTTTGTTTGATTTGTGTCGAGTGAGATTTTCACCTAGAACCCAAAGGGGGGGTATTGGCACTTTTCATGGAAAAATGTGAAAAATTAAATTTTCTAAAAATGAAAAAAATGCCTTCTATACACCTCAAACATTCACTCCAAAAAAGAAGATTGTGGTTTTTCGCAATATTTTTAGAAATTTGGGCTCTTATAGTAAGAATAACACTTGCGCTGAAGCATCTTTTATGCTCATTTCTTGTTTTTCAGGATTTATTCTGGGTTTAATTTTGTTTATTTGATGAAAATGAACAACAATACACACCATGGAAACATTTTGGTTTGATTTGTGTCGAGTGAGATTTTCACCTAGAACCCAAAAGGGGGGTATTGGCACTTTTCATGGAAAAATGTGAAAAATTAAATTTTCTAAAAATGAAATAAATGCCTTCTATACACCTCAAACATTCACTCTAAAACAGAAGATTGTGGTTTATCGCAATATTTTTAGAAATTTGGGCTCTTATAGTAAGAATAACACTTGCGCTGAAGCATCTTTTATGCTCATTTCTTGTCTTTCAGGATTTATTCTGGGTTTAATTTTGTTTATTTGATGAAAATAAACAACAATAGACACCATGGAAACATTTTTGTTTGATTTGTGTCGAGTGAGATTTTCACCTAGAACCCAAAGGGGGGTATTGGCACTTTTCATGTAAAAAAGAGAAAAATTAAATTTTCTAAAAATGAAATAAATGGCTTCTATACACCTCAAACATTCACTCTAAAACAGAAGATTATAGTTTTTCGCAATATTTTTAGAAATTTGGGCTCTTTTAGTAACATGAACACTTGCGCTGAAGCATCTTTTATGCTCATTTCTTGTCTTTCAGGATTTATTCTGAGTTATATTTTATTTATTTGATGAAAATGAACAACAATACACACCATGGAAACATTTTTGTTTGATTTGTGTCGACTGAGATTTTCACCTAGAACCCAAAGGGGGGTATTGGCACTTTTCATGGAAAAATGTGAAAAATTAAATTTTCTAAAAATGTAATAAATGCCTTCTATACACCTGAAACATTCACTCTAAAACTGAAAATTGTTGCTTTTCGCAATATTTTTAGAAATTTGGGCTCTTTTACTAACATGAACACTTGCGCTTAAGCATCTTTTATGCTCATATCTTATCTTTCAGGATTTATTCTGAGTTTTATTTTGTTTATTTGATGAAAATGAACAAGAATACACACCATGGAAACATTTTTGTTTGATTTGAGTCGAGTGAGATTTTCACCTAGAACCCAAAGGGGGGGGTATTGGCACTTTTCATGGAGAAATGTGAAAAATTAAATTTTCTAAAAATGTAATAAATGCCTTCTATACACCTCAAACATTCACTCTAAAAATGAAAATTGTTGCTTTTCGCAATATTTTTAGAAATTTGGCTCTTTTGGAAAAATAACACTTGCGCTGAAGCATCTTTTATGCTCATTTCTTGTCTTTCAGGATTTATTCTGGGTTTAATTTTGTTTATTTGATGAAAATGAACAACAATACACACCATGGAAAAATTTTTGTATGATTTGTGTTTAGTGAGATTTTCACCTAGAACCCAAAGGGGGGGGTATTGGCACTTTTCATGGAAAAATGTGAAAAATTAAATTTTCTAAAAATGAAATAAATGCCTTCTATACACCTGAAACATTCACTCTAAAACTGAAAATTGTTGCTTTTCGCAATACTTTTAGAAGTTTGGGCTCTTTTAGTAACATGAACACTTGCGCTGAAGCATCTTTAATGCTCAATAGTTATCTTTCAGGATTTATTCTGAGTTTTATTTTGTTTATTTGATGAAAATGAACAAGAATACACACCATGGAAACATTTTTGTTTGATTTGTATCGAGTGAGATTTTCACCTAGAACCCAAAGGGGGGGGTATTGGCACTTTTCATGGAAAAATGTGAAAAATGAAATTTTTTAAAAATGAAATAAATGCCTTCTATACACCTCAAACATTCACTCCAAAAAAGAAGATTGTGGTTTTTCGCAATATTTTTAGAAATTTGAGCTCTTATAGTAAGAATAACACTTGCGCTGAAGCATCTTTTATGCTCATTTCATGTTTTTCAGGATTTATTCTGGGTTTAATTTTGTTTATTTGATGAAAATGAACAACAATACACACCATAGAAACATTTTTGTTTGATTTGTGTTGAGTGAGATTTTCACCTAGAACCCAAAGGGGGGGGTATTGGCACTTTTCATGGAAAAATGTGAAAAATGAAATTTTTTAAAAATGAAATAAATGCCTTCTATACACCTCAAACATTCACTCCAAAAAAGAAGATTGTGGTTTTTCGCAATATTTTTAGAAATTTGAGCTCTTATAGTAAGAATAACACTTGCGCTGAAGCATCTTTTATGCTCATTTCTTGTTTTTCAGGATTTATTCTGGGTTTAATTTTGTTTATTTGATGAAAATGAACAACAATACACACCATAGAAACATTTTTGTTTGATTTGTGTTGAGTGAGATTTTCACCTAGAACCCAAAGGGGGGGGTATTGGCACTTTTCATGGAGAAATGAGAAAAATTAAATTTTCTAAAAATGAAATAAATGCCTTCTATACACCGCAAACATTCTTATTAAAATAAAGATTGTGGTTTTTCGCAATATTTTTAGAAATTTGGGCTCTTATAATAAGAATAACACTTGCGCTTAAGGATCTTTTATGCTCATTTCTTGTCTTTCAGGATTTATTATGGGTTTAATTTTGTTTATTTGATGAAAATGAACAACAATACACACCATGGAAACATTTTTGTTTGATTTGTGTCGAGTGAGATTTTCACCTAGAACCCAAAGGGGTGGGTATTGGCACTTTTCATGGAGAAATGAGAAAAATTAAATTTTCTAAAAATGAAATAAATGCCTTCTATACACCTCAAACATTCACTCCAAAAAAGAAGATTGTGGTATTTCGCAATATTTTTAGAAATTTGGGCTCTTATAGTAAGAATAACACTTGCGCTGAAGGATCTTTTATGCTCATTTCTTGTCTTTCAGGATTTATTCTGGGTTTAATTTTGTTTATTTGATGAAAATGAACAACAATACACACCATGGAAACATTTTTGTTTGATTTGTGTCGAGTGAGATTTTCACCTAGAACACAAAGGGGGGGGTATTGGCACTTTTCATGGAAAAATGTGAAAAATTAAATTTTCTAAAAATGAAATAAATGCCTTCTATACACCTCAAACATTCACTCCAAAAAAGAAGATTGTGGTTTTTCGCAATATTTTTAGAAATTTGGGCTCTTATAGAAAGAATAACACTTGCGCTGAAGCATCTTTTTTGCTCATTTCTTGTTTTTCAGGATTTATTCTGGGTTTAATTTTGTTTATTTGATGAAAATGAACAACAATACACACCATGGAAACATTTTTGTTTGATTTGTGTCGAGTGAGATTTTCACCTAGAACCCAAAGGGGGGGGTATTGGTACTTTTCATGGAAAAATGTGAAAAATTAAATTTTCTAAAAATGAAATAAATGCCTTCTATACACCTCAAACATTCACTCTAAAAAAGAAGATTGTGGTTTTTCGCAATATTTTTAGAAATTTGGGCTCTTATAGTAAGAATAACACTGGCGCTGAAGGATCTTTTATGCTCATTTCTTGTTTTTCAGGATTTATTCTGGGTTTAATTTTGTTTATTTGATGAAAATGAACAACAATACACACCATGGAAACATTTTTGTTTGATTTGTGTCGAGTGAGATTTTCACCTAGAACCCAAAGGGGGGGGTATTGGCACTTTTCACGGAAAAATGTGAAAAATTAAATTTTCTAAAAATGAAATAAATGCCTTCTATACACCTGAAACATTCATTCTAATAATGAAAATTGTTGCTTTTCGCAATATTTTTAGAAATTTGGCTCTTATAGTAACATTAACACTTGCGCTGAAGCATCTTTTATGCTCATTTCTTGTCTTTCAGGATTTATTCTGGGTTTAATTTTGTTTATTTGATGAAAATGAACAACAATACACACCATGGAAACATTTTTGTTTGATTTGTGTCGAGTGAGATTTTCACCTAGAACCCAAAGGGGGGGTATTGGCACTTTTCATGGAAAAATGTGAAAAATTAAATTTTCTAAAAATGAAATAAATGCCTTCTCTACACCTCAAACATTCACTCCAAAAAAGAAGATTGTGGTTTTTCGCAATATTTTTAGAAATTTGGGCTCTTATAGTAAGAATAACACTTGCGCTGAAGCATCTTTTATGCTCATTTCTTGTTTTTCAGGATTTATTCTGGGTTTAATTTTGTTTATTTGATGAAAATGAACAAGAATACACACCATGGAAACATTTTTGTTTGATTTGTGTAAAGTGAGATTTTCACCTTGAACCCAAAGGGGGGGGGGGTATTGGCACTTTTCATGGAAAACTGTGAAAAATTAAATTTTCTTAAAATGAAATAAATGCCTTCTATACACCTCAAACATTCACTCCAAAAAAGAAGATTATGGTTTTTCGCAATATTTTTAGAAATTTGGGCTCTTATAGTAAGAATAACACTTGCGCTGAAGCATCTTTTATGCTCATTTCTTGTTTTTCAGGATTTTTTCTGGGTTAAATTTTGTTTATTTGATGAAAATGAACAACAATACACACCATGGAAACATTTTGGTTTGATTTGTGTCGAGTGAGATTTTCACCTAGAACCCAAAAGGGGGGTATTGGCACTTTTCATGGAAAAATGTGAAAAATTAAATTTTCTAAAAATGAAATAAATGCCTTCTATACACCTCAAACATTCACTCTAAAACAGAAGATTGTGGTTTATCGCAATATTTTTAGAAATTTGGGCTCTTATAGTAAGAATAACACTTGCGCTGAAGCATCTTTTATGCTCATTTCTTGTCTTTCAGGATTTATTCTGGGTTTAATTTTGTTTATTTGATGAAAATAAACAACAATAGACACCATGGAAACATTTTTGTTTGATTTGTGTCGAGTGAGATTTTCACCTAGAACCCAAAGGGGGGTATTGGCACTTTTCATGTAAAAAAGAGAAAAATTAAATTTTCTAAAAATGAAATAAATGCCTTCTATACACCTCAAACATTCACTCTAAAACAGAAGATTATGGTTTTTCGCAATATTTTTAGAATTTTTGGCTCTTTTAGTAACATGAACACTTGCGCTGAAGCATCTTTTATGCTCATTTCTTGTCTTTCAGGATTTATTCTGAGTTTTATTTTATTTATTTGATGAAAATGAACAACAATACACACCATGGAAACATTTTTGTTTGATTTGTGTCGACTGAAATTTTCACCTAGAACCCAAAGGGGGGTATTGGCACTTTTCATGGAAAAATGTGAAAAATTAAATTTTCTAAAAATGTAATAAATGCCTTCTATACACCTGAAACATTCACTCTAAAACTGAAAATTGTTGCTTTTCGCAATATTTTTAGAAATTTGGGCTCTTTTAGTAACATGAACACTTGCGCTGAAGCATCTTTTATGCTCATATCTTATCTTTCAGGATTTATTCTGAGTTTTATTTTGTTTATTTGATGAAAATGAACAACAATATACACCATGGAAACATTTTTGTTTGATTTGTGTCGAGTGAGATTTTCACCTAGAACCCAAAGGGGGGGTTTGGCACTTTTCATGGAAAAATGAGTAAATTTAAATTTTCTAAAAATGAAATAAATGCCTTCTATACACCTCAAACATTCACTCTAAAACGGAAGATTGTGGTTTTTCGCAATATTTTTAGAAATTTGGGCTCTTATAGTAAGAATAACACTTGCGCTGAAGCATCTTTTATGCTCATTTCTTGTTTTTCAGGATTTATTCTGGGTTTAATTTTGTTTATTTAATGAAAATGAACAACAATACACACTATGGAAACATTTTTGTTTGATTTGTGTCGAGTGAGATTTTCACCCAGAACCCAAAGGGGGGGTATTGGCACTTTTCATGGAAAAATGTGAAAAATTAAATTTTCTAAAAATGAAATAAATGCCTTCTATACACCTCAAACATTCACTCTAAAACAGAAGATTGTGGTTTATCGCAATATTTTTAGAAATTTGGGCTCTTTTAGTAACATGAACACTTGCGCTGAAGCATCTTTTATGCTCATTTCTTGTCTTTCAGGATTTATTCTGAGTTTTATTTTGTTTATTTGATGAAAATGAACAAGAATACACACCATGGAAACATTTTTGTTTGATTTGCGTCGAGTGAGATTTTCACCTAGAACCCAAAGGGGGTATTGGCACTTTTCATGGAAAAATGTGAAAAATGAAATTTTCTAAAAATGTAATAAATGCCTTCTATACACCTCAAACATTCACTCTAAAACAGAAGATTGTGGTTTTTCGCAATATTTTTAGAAATATGGGCTCTTATAGTAAGAATAACACTTGCGCTGAAGCATCTTTTATGCTCATTTCTTGTCTTTCAGGATTTATTCTAGGTTTAATTTTGTTTATTTGATGAAAATGAACAACAATACACACCATGGAAACATTTTTGTTTGATTTGTGTCGAGTGAGATTTTCACCTAGAACCCAAAGGGGGGGTATTGGCACTTTTCATGGAAAAATGTGAAAAATTAAATTTTCTAAAAATGAAATAAATGCCTTCTATACACCTCAAACATTCACTCTAAAACAGAAGATTGTGGTTTTTCGCAATATTTTTAGAAATTTGGGCCCTTATAGTAAGAATAACACTTGCGCTGAAGCATCTTTTATGCTCATTTCTTGTCTTTCAGGATTTATTCTGGGTTTAATTTTGATTATTTGATTAAAATGAACAACAATACACACCATGGAAACATTTTTGTTTGATTTGTGTCGAGTGAGATTTTCACCTAGAACCCAAAGGGGGGGGTATTGGCACTTTTCATGGAAAAATGTGAAAAACGAAATTTTCTAAAAATGTAATAAATGCCTTCTATACACCTGAAACATTCACTCTAAAACTGAAAATTGTTGCTTTTCGCAATACTTTTAGAAGTTTGGGCTCTTTTAGTAACATGAACACTTGCGCTGAAGCATCTTTTATGCTCAATAGTTATCTTTCAGGATTTATTCTGAGTTTATTTTGTTTATTTGATGAAAATGAACAAGAATACACACCATGGAAACATTTTTGTTTGATTTGTATCGAGTGAGATTTTCACCTAGAACCCAAAGGGGAGGGGTATTGGCACTTTTCATGGAAAAATGTGAAAAATGAAATTTTTTAAAAATGAAATAAATGCCTTCTATACACCTGAAACATTCATTCTAATAATGAAAATTGTTGCTTTTCGCAATATTTTTAGAAATTTGGCTCTTATAGTAACAATAACACTTGCGCTGAAGCATCTTTTATGCTCATTTCTTGTCTTTCAGGATTTATTCTGGGTTTAATTTTGTTTATTTGATGAAAATGAACACCATGGAAACATTTTTGTTTGATTTGTGTCGAGTGAGATTTTCACCTAGAACCCAAAGGGGGGGTATTGGCACTTTTCATGGAAAAATGTGAAAAATTAAATTTTCTAAAAATGAAAAAAATGCCTTCTATACACCTCAAACATTCACTCCAAAAAAGAAGATTGTGGTTTTTCGCAATATTTTTAGAAATTTGGGCTCTTATTGTAAGAATAACACTTGCGCTGAAGCATCTTTTATGCTCATTTCTTGTTTTTCAGGATTTATTCTGGGTTTAATTTTGTTTATTTGATGAAAATGAACAAGAATACACACCATGGAAACATTTTTGTTTGATTTGTGTAAAGTGAGATTTTCACCTTGAACCCAAAGGGGGGGGGTATTGGCACTTTTCATGGAAAACTGTGAAAAATTAAATTTTCTAAAAATGAAATAAATGCCTTCTATACACCTCAAACATTCACTCCAAAAAAGAAGATTATGGTTTTTCGCAATATTTTTAGAAATTTGGGCTCTTATAGTAAGAATAACACTTGCGCTGAAGCATCTTTTATGCTCATTTCTTGTTTTTCAGGATTTATTCTGGGTTTAATTTTGTTTATTTGATGAAAATAAACAACAATAGACACCATGGAAACATTTTTGTTTGATTTGTGTCGAGTGAGATTTTCACCTAGAACCCAAAGGGGGGTATTGGCACTTTTCATGTAAAAAAGAGAAAAATTAAATTTTCTAAAAATGAAATAAATGCCTTCTATACACCTCAAACATTCACTCTAAAACAGAAGATTATGGTTTTTCGCAATATTTTTAGTATTTTGGGCTCTTTTATTAACATGAACACTTGCGCTGAAGCATCTTTTATGCTCATTTCTTGTCTTTCAGGATTTATTCTGAGTTTTATTTTATTTATTTGATGAAAATGAACAACAATACACACCATGGAAACATTTTTGTTTGATTTGTGTCGACTGAGATTTTCACCTAGAACCCAAAGGGGGGTATTGGCACTTTTCATGGAAAAATGTGAAAAATTAAATTTTCTAAAAATGTAATAAATGCCTTCTATACACCTGAAACATTCACTCTAAAACTGAAAATTGTTGCTTTTCGCAATATTTTTAGAAATTTGGGCTCTTTTAGTAACATGAACACTTGCGCTGAAGCATCTTTTATGCTAATATCTTATCTTTCAGGATTTATTCTGAGTTTTATTTTGTTTATTTGATGAAAATGAACAACAATATACACCATGGAAACATTTTTGTTTGATTTGTGTCGAGTGAGATTTTCACCTAGAACCCAAAGGGGGGGTTTGGCACTTTTCATGGAAAAATGAGTAAATTTAAATTTTCTAAAAATGAAATAAATGCCTTCTATACACCTCAAACATTCACTCTAAAACGGAAGATTGTGGTTTTTCGCAATATTTTTAGAAATTTGGGCTCTTATAGTAAGAATAACACTTGCGCTGAAGCATCTTTTATGCTCATTTCTTGTTTTTCAGGATTTATTCTGGGTTTAATTTTGTTTATTTGATGAAAATGAACAACAATACACACTATGGAAACATTTTTGTTTGATTTGTGTCGAGTGAGATTTTCACCCAGAACCCAAGGGGGGGTATTGGCACTTTTCATGGAAAAATGTGAAAAATTAAATTTTCTAAAAATGAAATAAATGCCTTCTATACACCTCAAACATTCACTCTAAAACAGAAGATTGTGGTTTATCGCAATATTTTTAGAAATTTGGGCTCTTTTATTAACATGAACACTTGCGCTGAAGCATCTTTTATGCTCATTTCTTGTCTTTCAGGATTTATTCTGAGTTTTATTTTGTTTATTTGATGAAAATGAACAAGAATACACACCATGGAAACATTTTTGTTTGATTTGCGTCGAGTGAGATTTTCACCTAGAACCCAAAGGGGGTATTGGCACTTTTCATGGAAAAATGTGAAAAATGAAATTTTTTAAAAATGAAATAAATGCCTTCTATACACCTCAAACATTCACTCCAAAAAAGAAGATTGTGGTTTTTCGCAATATTTTTAGAAATTTGAGCTCTTATAGTAAGAATAACACTTGCGCTGAAGCATCTTTTATGCTCATTTCTTGTTTTTCAGGATTTATTCTGGGTTTAATTTTGTTTATTTGATGAAAATGAACAACAATACACACCATGGAAACATTTTTGTTTGATTTGTGTTGAGTGAGATTTTCACCTAGAACCCAAAGGGGGGGGTATTGGCAATTTTCATGGAGAAATGAGAAAAATTAAATTTTCTAAAAATGAAATAAATGCCTTCTATACACCGCAAACATTCACTTTAAAATAAAGATTGTGGTTTTTCGCAATATTTTTAGAAATTTGGGCTCTTATAATAAGAATAACACTTGCGCTGAAGGATCTTTTATGCTCATTTCTTGTCTTTCAGGATTTATTATGGGTTTAATTTTGTTTATTTGATGAAAATGAACAACAATACACACCATGGAAACATTTTTGTTTGATTTGTGTCGAGTGAGATTTTCACCTAGAACCCAAAGGGGTGGGTATTGGCACTTTTCATGGAGAAATGAGAAAAATTAAATTTTCTAAAAATGAAATAAATGCCTTCTATACACCTCAAACATTCACTCCAAAAAAGAAGATTGTGGTTTTTCGCAATATTTTTAGAAATTTGGGCTCTTATAGTAAGAATAACACTTGCGCTGAAGGATCTTTTATGCTCATTTCTTGTCTTTCAGGATTTATTCTGGGTTTAATTTTGTTTATTTGATGAAAATGAACAACAATACACACCATGGAAACATTTTTGTTTGATTTGTGTCGAGTGAGATTGTCACCTAGAACCCAAAGGGGGGGTATTGGCACTTTTCATGGAAAAATGTGAAAAATTAAATTTTCTAAAAATGAAATAAATGCCTTCTATACACCTCAAACATTCACTCCAAAAAAGAAGATTGTGGTTTTTCGCAATATTTTTAGAAATTTGGGCTCTTATAGAAAGAATAACACTTGCGCTAAAGCATCTTTTTCGCTCATTTCTTGTTTTTCAGGATTTATTCTGGGTTTAATTTTGTTTATTTGATGAAAATGAACAACAATACACACCATGGAAACATTTTTGTTTGATTTGTGTCGAGTGAGATTTTCACCTAGAACCCAAAGGGGGGGGTATTGGTACTTTTCATGGAAAAATGTGAAAAATTAAATTTTCTAAAAATGAAATAAATGCCTTCTATACACCTCAAACATTCACTCTAAAAAAGAAGATTGTGGTTTTTCGCAATATTTTTAGAAATTTGGGCTCTTATAGTAAGAATAACACTTGCGCTGAAGCATCTTTTATGCTCATTTCTTGTTTTTTAGGATTTATTCTGGGTTTAATTTTTTTATTTGATGAAAATGAACAACAATACACACCATGGAAACATTT
This sequence comes from Hetaerina americana, assembly GCF_022747635.1. Classification (NCBI taxonomy): domain Eukaryota; kingdom Metazoa; phylum Arthropoda; class Insecta; order Odonata; family Calopterygidae; genus Hetaerina; species Hetaerina americana. The sequence goes on from NW_027286904.1 coordinate 91,812, forward strand.
TTGTTTGATATGTGTCGAGTGAGATTTTCACCTAGAACCCAAAGGGGGGGGTATTGGCACTTTTCACGGAAAAATCTGAAAAATTAAATTTTCTAAAAATGAAATAAATGCCTTCTATACACCTGAAACATTCATTCTAAAAATGAAAATTGTTGCTTTTCGCAATATTTTTAGAAATTTGGCTCTTAAAGTAACATTAACACTTGCGCTGAAGCATCTTTTATGCTCATTTCTTGTCTTTCAGGATTTATTCTGGGTTTAATTTTGTTTATTTGATGAAAATGAACAACAATACACACCATGGAAACATTTTTGTTTGATTTGTGTCGAGTGAGATTTTCACCTAGAACCCAAAGGGGGGGTATTGGCACTTTTCATGGAAAAATGTGAAAAATTAAATTTTCTAAAAATGAAATAAATGCCTTCTATACACCTCAAACATTCACTCCAAAAAAGAAGATTGTGGATTTTCGCAAAATTTTTAGAAATTTGGGCTCTTATAGTAAGAATAACACTTGCGCTGAAGCATCTTTTATGCTCATTTCTTGTTTTTCAGGATTTATTCTGGGTTTAATTTTGTTTATTTGATGAAAATGAACAAGAATACACACCATGGAAACATTTTTGTTTGATTTGTGTCAAGTTAGATTTTCACCTAGAACCCAAAAGGGGGGTATTGGCACTTTTCATGGAAAAATGTGAAAAATTAAATTTTCTAAAAATGAAATAAATGCCTTCTATACACCTCAAACATTCACTCTAAAACAGAAGATTGTGGTTTATCGCAATATTTTTAGAAATTTGGGCTCTTATAGTAAGAATAACACTTGCGCTGAAGCATCTTTTATGCTCATTTCTTGTTTTTCAGGATTTATTCTGGGTTTAATTTTGTTTATTTGATGAAAATAAATAACAATAGACACCATGGAAACATTTTTGTTTGATTTGTGTCGAGTGAGATTTTCACCTAGAACCCAAAGGGGGGTATTGGCACTTTTCATGTAAAAAAGAGAAAAATTAAATTTTCTAAAAATGAAATAAATGCCTTCTATACACCTCAAACATTCACTCTAAAACAGAAGATTATGGTTTTTCGCAATATTTTTAGAAATTTGGGCTCTTTTAGTAACATGAACACTTGCGCTGAAGCATCTTTTATGCTCATTTCTTGTCTTTCAGGATTTATTCTGAGTTTTATTTTATTTATTTGATGAAAATGAACAACAATACACACCATGGAAACATTTTTGTTTGATTTGTGTTGAGTGAGATTTTCACCTAGAACCCAAAGGGGGGGGTATTGGCACTTTTCATGGAAAAATGTGAAAAATTAAATTTTCTAAAAATGTAATAAATGCCTTCTATACACCTGAAACATTCACTCTAAAACTGAAAATTGTTGCTTTTCGCAATATTTTTAGAAATTTGGGCTCTTTTAGTAACATGAACACTTGCGCTGAAGCATCTTTTATGCTCATATCTTATCTTTCAGGATTTATTCTGAGTTTTATTTTGTTTATTTGATGAAAATGAACAAGAATACACACCATGGAAACATTTTTGTTTGATTTGCGTCGAGTGAGATTTTCACCTAGAACCCAAAGGGGGTATTGGCACTTTTCATGGAAAAATGTGAAAAATTAAATTTTCTAAAAATGAAATAAATGCCTTCTATACACCTCAAACATTCACTCCAAAAAAGAAGATTGTGGTTTTTCGCAATATTTTTAGAAATTTGGGCTCTTATAGTAAGAATAACACTTGCGCTGAAGCATCTTTTATGCTCATTTCTTGTTTTTCAGGATTTATTCTGGGTTTAATTTTGTTTATTTGATGAAAATGAACAACAATATACACCATGGAAACATTTTTGTTTGATTTGTGTCGAGTGAGATTTTCACCTAGAACCCAAAGGGGGGGTTTGGCACTTTTCATGGAAAAATGAGTAAATTTAAATTTTCTAAAAATGAAATAAATTCCTTCTATACACCTCAAACATTCACTCTAAAACAGAAGATTGTGGTTTTTCGCAATATTTTTAGAAATTTGGGCTCTTATAGTAAGAATAACACTTGCGCTGAAGCATCTTTTATGCTCATTTCTTGTCTTTCAGGATTTATTCTGGGTTTAATTTTGATTATTTGATTAAAATGAACAACAATACACACCATGGAAACATTTTTGTTTGATTTGTGTCGAGTGAGATTTTCACCTAGAACCCAAAGGGGGGGGTATTGGCACTTTTCATGGAAAAATGTGAAAAACGAAATTTTCTAAAAATGTAATAAATGCCTTCTATACACCTGAAACATTCACTCTAAAACTGAAAATTGTTGCTTTTCGCAATACTTTTAGAAGTTTGGGCTCTTTTAGTAACATGAACACTTGCGCTGAAGCATCTTTTATGCTCAATAGTTATCTTTCAGGATTTATTCTGAGTTTTATTTTGTTTATTTGATGAAAATGAACAAGAATACACACCATGGAAACATTTTTGTTTGATTTGTATCGAGTGTGATTTTCACCTAGAACCCAAAGGGGGGGGGGGGGTATTGGCACTTTTCATGGAAAAATGTGAAAAATTAAATTTTTTAAAAATGAAATAAATGCCTTCTATACACCTCAAACATTCACTCCAAAAAAGAAGATTGTGGTTTTTCGCAATATTTTTAGAAATTTGAGCTCTTATAGTAAGAATAACACTTGCGCTGAAGCATCTTTTATGCTCATTTCTTGTTTTTCAGGATTTATTCTGGGTTTAATTTTGTTTATTTGATGAAAATGAACAACAATACACACCATGGAAACATTTTTGTTTTATTTGTGTCGAGTGAGATTTTCACCTAGAACCCAAAGGGGGGGGTATTGGCATTTTTCATGGAGAAATGAGAAAAATTAAATTTTCTAAAAATGAAATAAATGCCTTCTATACACCGCAAACATTCACTTTAAAATAAAGATTGTGGTTTTTCGCAATATTTTTAGAAATTTGGGCTCTTATAATAAGAATAACACTTGCGCTGAAGGATCTTTTATGCTCATTTCTTGTCTTTCAGGATTTATTATGGGTTTAATTTTGTTTATTTGATGAAAATGAACAACAATACACACCATGGAAACATTTTTGTTTGATTTGTGTCGAGTGAGATTTTCACCTAGAACCCAAAGGGGTGGGTATTGGCACTTTTCATGGAGAAATGAGAAAAATTAAATTTTCTAAAAATGAAATAAATGCCTTCTATACACCTCAAACATTCACTCCAAAAAAGAAGATTGTGGTTTTTCGCAATATTTTTAGAAATTTGGGCTCTTATAGTATGAATAACACTTGCGCTGAAGGATCTTTTATGCTCATTTCTTGTTTTTCAGGATTTATTCTGGGTTTAATTTTGTTTATTTGATGAAAATGAACAACAATACACACCATGGAAACATTTTTGTTTGATTTGTGTCGAGTGAGATTTTCACCTAGAACCCAAAGGGGGGTTTGGCACTTTTCATGGAAAAATGAGTAAATTTAAATTTTCTAAAAATGAAATAAATTCCTTCTATACACCTCAAACATTCACTCTAAAACAGAAGATTGTGGTTTTTCGCAATATTTTTAGAAATTTGGGCTCTTATAGTAAGAATAACACTTGCGCTGAAGCATCTTTTATGCTCATTTCTTGTTTTTCAGGATTTATTCTGGGTTTAATTTTGTTTATTTGATGAAAATGAACAACAATATACACCATGGAAACATTTTTGTTTGATTTGTGTCGAGTGAGATTTTCACCTAGAACCCAAAGGGGGGGTTTGGCACTTTTCATGGAAAAATGAGTAAATTTAAATTTTCTAAAAATGAAATAAATTCCTTCTATACACCTCAAACATTCACTCTAAAACAGAAGATTGTGGTTTTTCGCAATATTTTTAGAAATTTGGGCTCTTATAGTAAGAATAACACTTGCGCTGAAGCATCTTTTATGCTCATTTCTTGTCTTTCAGGATTTATTCTGGGTTTAATTTTGATTATTTGATTAAAATGAACAACAATACACACCATGGAAACATTTTTGTTTGATTTGTGTCGAGTGAGATTTTCACCTAGAACCCAAAGGGGGGGGTATTGGCACTTTTCATGGAAAAATGTGAAAAACGAAATTTTCTAAAAATGTAATAAATGCCTTCTATACACCTGAAACATTCACTCTAAAACTGAAAATTGTTGCTTTTCGCAATACTTTTAGAAGTTTGGGCTCTTTTAGTAACGTGAACACTTGCGCTGAAGCATCTTTTATGCTCAATAGTTATCTTTCAGGATTTATTCTGAGTTTTATTTTGTTTATTTGATGAAAATGAACAAGAATACACACCATGGAAACATTTTTGTTTGATTTGTATCGAGTGTGATTTTCACCTAGAACCCAAAGGGGGGGGTATTGGCACTTTTCATGGAAAAATGTGAAAAATTAAATTTTTTAAAAATGAAATAAATGCCTTCTATACACCTCAAACATTCACTCCAAAAAAGAAGATTGTGGTTTTTCGCAATATTTTTAGAAATTTGAGCTCTTATAGTAAGAATAACACTTGCGCTGAAGCATCTTTTATGCTCATTTCTTGTTTTTCAGGATTTATTCTGGGTTTAATTTTGTTTATTTGATGAAAATGAACAACAATACACACCATGGAAACATTTTTGTTTGATTTGTGTTGACTGAGATTTTCACCTAGAACCCAAAGGGGGGGGTATTGGCATTTTTCATGGAGAAATGAGAAAAATTAAATTTTCTAAAAATGAAATAAATGCCTTCTATACACCGCAAACATTCACTTTAAAATAAAGATTGTGGTTTTTCGCAATATTTTTAGAAATTTGGGCTCTTATAATAAGAATAACACTTGCGCTGAAGGATCTTTTATGCTCATTTCTTGTCTTTCAGGATTTATTATGGGTTTAATTTTGTTTATTTGATGAAAATGAACAACAATACACACCATGGAAACATTTTTGTTTGATTTTTGTCGAGTGAGATTTTCACCTAGAACCCAAAGGGGGGGGGTATTGGCACTTTTCACGGAAAAATGTGAAAAATTAAATTTTCTAAAAATGAAATAAATGCCTTCTATACACCTGAAACATTCATTCTAAAAATGAAAATTGTTGCTTTTCGCAATATTTTTAGAAATTTGGCTCTTATAGTAACATTAACACTTGCGCTGAAGCATCTTTTATGCTCATTTCTTGTCTTTCAGGATTTATTCTGGGTTTAATTTTGTTTATTTGATGAAAATGAACAACAATACACACCATGGAAACATTTTTGTTTGATTTGTGTCGAGTGAGATTTTCACCTAGAACCCAAAGGGGGGGTATTGGCACTTTTCATGGAAAACTGTGAAAAATTAAATTTTCTAAAAATGAAATAAATGCCTTCTATACACCTCAAAAATTCACTCCAAAAAAGAAGATTATGGTTTTTCGCAATATTTTTAGAAATTTGGGCTCTTATAGTAAGAATAACACTTGCGCTGAAGCATCTTTTATGCTCATTTCTTGTTTTTCAGGATTTTTTCTGAGTTAAATTTTGTTTATTTGATGAAAATGAACAACAATACACACCATGGAAACATTTTGGTTTGATTTGTGTCGAGTGAGATTTTCACCTAGAACCCAAAAGGGGGGTATTGGCACTTTTCATGGAAAAATGTGAAAAATTAAATTTTCTAAAAATGAAATAAATGCCTTCTATACACCTCAAACATTCACTCTAAAACAGAAGATTGTGGTTTATCGCAATATTTTTAGAAATTTGGGCTCTTATAGTAAGAATAACACTTGCGCTGAAGCATCTTTTATGCTCATTTCTTGTCTTTCAGGATTTATTCTGGGTTTAATTTTGTTTATTTGATGAAAATAAACAACAATAGACACCATGGAAACATTTTTGTTAGATTTGTGTCGAGTGAGATTTTCACCTAGAACCCAAAGGGGGGTATTGGCACTTTTCATGTAAAAAAGAGAAAAATTAAATTTTCTAAAAATGAAATAAATGCCTTCTATACACCTCAAACATTCACTCTAAAACAGAAGATTATGGTTTTTCGCAATATTTTTAGAAATTTGGGCTCTTTTAGTAACATGAACACTTGCGCTGAAGCATCTTTTATGCTCATTTCTTGTCTTTCAGGATTTATTCTGAGTTTTATTTTATTTATTTGATGAAAATGAACAACAATACACACCATGGAAACATTTTTGTTTGATTTGTGTCGACTGAGATTTTCACCTAGAACCCAAAGGGGGGTATTGGCACTTTTCATGGAAAAATGTGAAAAATTAAATTTTCTAAAAATGTAATAAATGCCTTCTATACACCTGAAACATTCACTCTAAAACTGAAAATTGTTGCTTTTCGCAATATTTTTAGAAATTTGGGCTCTTTTCGTAACATGAACACTTGCGCTGAAGCATCTTTTATGCTCATATCTTATCTTTCAGGATTTATTCTGAGTTTTATTTTGTTTATTTGATGAAAATGAACAAGAATACACACCATGGAAACATTTTTGTTTGATTTGCGTCGAGTGAGATTTTCACCTAGAACCCAAAGGGGGTATTGGCACTTTTCATGGAAAAATGTGAAAAATTAAATTTTCTAAAAATGAAATAAATGCCTTCTATACACCTCAAACATTCACTCCAAAAAAGAAGATTGTGGTTTTTCGCAATATTTTTAGAAATTTGGGCTCTTATAGTAAGAATAACACTTGCGCTGAAGCATCTTTTATGCTCATTTCTTGTTTTTCAGGATTTATTCTGGGTTTAATTTTGTTTATTTGATGAAAATGAACAACAATATACACCATGGAAACATTTTTGTTTGATTTGTGTCGAGTGAGATTTTCACCTAGAACCCAAAGGGGGGGTTTGGCACTTTTCATGGAAAAATGAGTAAATTTAAATTTTCTAAAAATGAAATAAATGCCTTCTATACACCTCAAACATTCACTCTAAAACGGAAGATTGTGGTTTTTCGCAATATTTTTAGAAATTTGGGCTCTTATAGTAAGAATAACACTTGCGCTGAAGCATCTTTTATGCTCATTTCTTGTTTTTCAGGATTTATTCTGGGTTTAATTTTGTTTATTTGATGAAAATGAACAACAATACACACCATGGAAACATTTTTGTTTGATTTGTGTCGAGTGTGATTTTCACCCAGAACCCAAAGGGTGGGTATTGGCACTTTTCATGGAAAAATGTGAAAAATTAAATTTTCTAAAAATGTAATAAATGCCTTCTATACACCTGAAACATTCACTCCAAAAAAGAAGATTATGGTTTTTCGCAAATATTTTTAGAAATTTGGGCTCTTATAGTAAGAATAACACTTGCGCTGAAGCATCTTTTATGCTCATTTCTTGTTTTTCAGGATTTTTTCTGGGTTAAATTTTGTTTATTTGATGAAAATGAACAACAATACACACCATGGAAACATTTTTGTTTGATTTGTGTCGAGTGAGATTTTCACCAAGAACCCAAAAGGGGGGTATTGGCACTTTTCATGGAAAAATGTGAAAAATTAAATTTTCTAAAAATGAATTAAATGCCTTCTATACACCTCAAACATTCACTCTAAAACAGAAGATTGTGGTTTATCGCAATATTTTTAGAAATTTGGGCTCTTATAGTAAGAATAACACTTGCGCTGAAGCATCTTTTATGCTCATTTCTTGTCTTTCAGGATTTATTCTGGGTTTAATTTTGTTTATTTGATGAAAATAAACAACAATAGACACCATGGAAACATTTTTGTTTGATTTGTATCCAGTGAGATTTTCACCTAGAACCCAAAGGGGGGTATTGGCACTTTTCATGTAAAAAATGTGAAAAATTAAATTTTCTAAAAATGAAATATAAGCCTTCTATACACCTCAAACATTCACTCTAAAACAGAAGATTATGGTTTTTCGCAATATTTTTAGAAATTTGGGCTCTTTTAGTAACATTAACACTTGCGCTGAAGCATCTTTTATGCTCATTTCTTGTCTTTCAGGATTTATTCTGAGTTTTATTTTATTTATTTGATGAAAATGAACAACAATACACACCATGGAAACATTTTTGTTTGATTTGTGTCGAGTGAGATTTTCACCTAGAACCCAAAGGGGGGGGTATTGGCACTTTTCATGGAAAAATGTGAAAAATTAAATTTTCTAAAAATGTAATAAATGCCTTCTATACACCTGAAACATTCACTCTAAAACTGAAAATTGTGGTTTTTCGCAATATTTTTAGAAATTTGGGCTCTTTTAGTAACATGAACACTTGCGCTGAAGCATCTTTTATGCTCATATCTTATCTTTCAGGATTTATTCTGAGTTTTATTTTGTTTATTTGATGAAAATGAACAAGAATACACACCATGGAAACATTTTTTTTTGTTTTGTGTCGAGTGAGATTTTCACCTAGAACCCAAAGGGGGGGTATTGGCACTTTTCATGGAAAAATGTGAAAAATTAAATTTTCTAAAAATGAAATAAATGCCTTCTATACACCTCAAACATTCACTCCAAAAAAGTAGATTGTGGTTTTTCGCAATATTTTTAGAAATTTGGGCTCTTATAGTAAGAATAACACTTGCGCTGAAGCATCTTTTATGCTCATTTCTTGTTTTTAGGATTTATTCTGGGTTTAATTTTGTTTATTTGATGAAAATGAACAACAATACACACCATGGAAACATTTTTGTTTGATTTGTGTCGAGTGAGATTTTCACCTAGAACCCAAAGGGGGGGGTATTGGCACTTTTCACGGAAAAATTTGAAAAATTAAATTTTCTAAAAATGAAATAAATGCCTTCTATAGACCTCAAACATTCACTCTAAAAATGAAAATTGTTGCTTTTCGCAATATTTTTAGAAATTTGGCTCTTATAGTAACATAAACACTTGCGCTGAAGCATCTTTTATGCTCATTTCTTGTCTTTCAGGATTTATTCTGGGTTTAATTTTGTTTATTTGATGAAAATGAACAACAATATACACCATGGAAACATTTTTGTTTGATTTTTGTCTAGTGAGATTTTCACCTAGAACCCAAAGGGGGGGGTATTGGCACTTTTCATGGAAAAATGTGAAAAATTAAATTTTCTAAAAATGAAATAAATGCCTTCTATACACCAAACATTCACTCCAAAAAAGAAGATTGTGGTTTTTCGCAATATTTTTAGAAATTTGGGCTCTTATAGTAAGAATAACGCTTGCGCTGAAGCATCTTTTATGCTCATTTCTTGTTTTTCAGGATTTATTCTGGGTTTAATTTTGTTTATTTGATGAAAATGAACAAGAATACACACCATGGAAACATTTTTGTTTGATTTGTGTCAAGTGAGATTTTCACCTAGAACCCAAAGGGGGGGTATTGGCACTTTTCATGGAAAAATGTGAAAAATTAAATTTTCTAAAAATGAAATAAATGCCTTCTATACACCTCAAACATTCACTCCAAAAAAGAAGATTATGGTTTTTCGCAATATTTTTAGAAATTTGGGCTCTTATAGTAAGAATAACACTTGCGCTGAAGCATCTTTTATGCTCATTTCTTGTTTTTCAGGATTTATTCTGGGTTTAATTTTGTTTATTTGATGAAAATGAACAACAATACACACCATGGAAACATTTTTGTTTGATTTGTGTCGAGTGAGATTTTCACCTAGAACCCAAAGGGGGGGGTATTGGCACTTTTCATGGAAAAATGTGAAAAATTAAATTTTCTAAAAATGAAATAAATGCCTTCTATACACCTCAAACATTCACTCTAAAACAGAAGATTGTGGTTTATCGCAATATTTTTAGAAATTTGGGCTCTTATAGTAAGAATAACACTTGCGCTGAAGCATCTTTTATGCTCATTTCTTGTCTTTCAGGATTTATTCTGGGTTTAATTTTGTTTATTTGATGAAAATAAACAACAATAGACACCATGGAAACATTTTTGTTTGATTTGTATCGAGTGAGATTTTCACCTAGAACCCAAAGGGGGGTATTGGCACTTTTCATGTAAAAAAGAGAAAAATTAAATTTTCTAAAAATGAAATAAAAGCCTTCTATACACCTCAAACATTCACTCTAAAACAGAAGATTATGGTTTTTCGCAATATTTTTAGAAATTTGGGCTCTTTTAGTAACATTAACACTTGCGCTGAAGCATCTTTTATGCTCATTTCTTGTCTTTCAGGATTTATTCTGAGTTTTATTTTATTTATTTGATGAAAATGAACAACAATACACACCATGGAAACATTTTTGTTTGATTTGTGTCGAGTGAGATTTTCACCTAGAACCCAAAGGGGGGGGTATTGGCACTTTTCATGGAAAAATGTGAAAAATTAAATTTTCTAAAAATGTAATAAATGCCTTCTATACACCTGAAACATTCACTCTAAAACTGAAAATTGTGGTTTTTCGCAATATTTTTAGAAATTTGGGCTCTTTTAGTAACATGAACACTTGCGCTGAAGCATCTTTTATGCTCATATCTTATCTTTCAGGATTTATTCTGAGTTTTATTTTGTTTATTTGATGAAAATGAACAAGAATACTCACCATGGAAACATTTTTTTTTGTTTTGTGTCGAGTGAGATTTTCACCTAGAACCCAAAGGGGGGGTATTGGCACTTTTCATGGAAAAATGTGAAAAATTAAATTTTCTAAAAATGAAATAAATGCCTTCTATACACCTCAAACATTCACTCCAAAAAAGAAGATTGTGGTTTTTCGCAATATTTTTAGAAATTTGGGCTCTTATAGTAAGAATAACACTTGCGCTGAAGCATCTTGTATGCTCATTTCTTGTTTTTTAGGATTTATTCTGGGTTTAATTTTGTTTATTTGATGAAAATGAACAACAATACACACCATGGAAACATTTTTGTTTGATTTGTGTCGAGTGAGATTTTCACCTAGAACCCAAAGGGGGGGGTATTGGCACTTTTCACGGAAAAATGTGAAAAATTAAATTTTCTAAAAATGAAATAAATGCCTTCTATACACCTCAAACATTCACTCTAAAAATGAAAATTGTTGCTTTTCGCAATATTTTTAGAAATTTGGCTCTTATAGTAACATAAACACTTGCGCTGAAGCATCTTTTATGCTCATTTCTTGTCTTTCAGGATTTATTCTGGGTTTAATTTTGTTTATTTGATGAAAATGAACAACAATATACACCATGGAAACATTTTTGTTTGATTTTTGTCTAGTGAGATTTTCACCTAGAACCCAAAGGGGGGGGTATTGGCACTTTTCATGGAAAAATGTGAAAAATTAAATTTTCTAAAAATGAAAAAAATGCCTTCTATACACCAAACATTCACTCCAAAAAAGAAGATTGTGGTTTTTCGCAATATTTTTAGAAATTTGGGCTCTTATAGTAAGAATAACGCTTGCGCTGAAGCATCTTTTATGCTCATTTCTTGTTTTTCAGGATTTATTCTGGGTTTAATTTTGTTTATTTGATGAAAATAAACAACAATAGACACCATGGAAACATTTTTGTTTGATTTGTGTCGAGTGAGATTTTCACCTAGAACCCAAAGGGGGGTATTGGCACTTTTCATGTAAAAAAGAGAAAAATTAAATTTTCTAAAAATGAAATAAATGCCTTCTATACACCTCAAACATTCACTCTAAAACAGAAGATTATGGTTTTTCGCAATATTTTTAGAAATTTGGGCTCTTTTAGTAACATGAACACTTGCGCTGAAGCATCTTTTATGCTCATATCTTATCTCTCAGGATTTTCTCTGAGTTTTTTTTTGTTTATTTGATGAAAATGAACAAGAATACACACCATGGAAACATTTTTGTTTGATTTGCGTCGAGTGAGATTTTCACCTAGAACCCAAAGGGGGTATTGGCACTTTTCATGGAAAAATGTGAACAATTAAATTTTCTAAAAATGAAATAAATGCCTTCTATACACCTCAAACATTCACTCCAAAAAAGAAGATTGTGGTTTTTTCGCAATATTTTTAGAAATTTGGGCTCTTATAGTAAGAATAACACTTGCGCTGAAGCATCTTTTATGCTCATTTCTTGTTTTTCAGGATTTATTCTGGGTTTAATTTTGTTTATTTGATGAAAATGAACAACAATATACACCATGGAAACATTTTTGTTTGATTTGTGTCGAGTTAGATTTTCACCTAGAACCCAAAGGGGGGGTTTGGCACTTTTCATGGAAAAATGAGTAAATTTAAATTTTCTAAAAATGAAATAAATGCCTTCTATACACCTCAAACATTCACTCTACCACGGAAGATTGTGGTTTTTCGCAATATTTTTAGAAATTTGGGCTCTTATAGTAAGAATAACACTTGCGCTGAAGCATCTTTTATGCTCATTTCTTGTTTTTCAGGATTTATTCTGGGTTTAATTTTGTTTATTTGATGAAAATGAACAACAATACACACCATGGAAACATTTTTGTTTGATTTGTGTCGAGTGAGATTTTCACCCAGAACCCAAAGGGGGGGGTATTGGCACTTTTCATGGAAAAATGTGAAAAATTAAATTTTCTAAAAATGTAATAAATGCCTTCTATACACCTGAAACATTCACTCCAAAAAAGAAGATTATGGTTTTTCGCAATATTTTTAGAAATTTGGGCTCTTATAGTAAGAATAACACTTGCGCTGAAGCATCTTTTATGCTCATTTCTTGTCTTTCAGGATTTATTCTGGGTTTAATTTTGTTTATTTGATGAAAATAAACAACAATAGACACCATGGAAACATTTTTGTTTGATTTGTGTCGAGTGAGATTTTCACCAAGAACCCAAAAGGGGGGTATTGGCACTTTTCATGGAAAAATGTGAAAAATTAAATTTTCTAAAAATGAAATAAATGCCTTCTATACACCTCAAACATTCACTCTAAAACAGAAGATTGTGGTTTATCGCAATATTTTTAGAAATTTGGGCTCTTATAGTAAGAATAACACTTGCGCTGAAGCATCTTTTATGCTCATTTCTTGTCTTTCAGGATTTATTCTGGGTTTAATTTTGTTTATTTGATGAAAATAAACAACAATAGACACCATGGAAACATTTTTGTTTGATTTGTGTCGAGTGAGATTTTCACCTAGAACCCAAAGGGGGGGGTATTGGCACTTTTCACGGAAAAATCTGAAAAATTAAATTTTCTAAAAATGAAATAAATGCCTTCTATACACCTGAAACATTCACTCTAAAACTGAAAATTGTTGCTTTTCGCAATATTTTTAGAAATTTGGGCTCTTTTAGTAACATGAACACTTGCGCTGAAGCATCTTTTATGCTCATATCTTATCTTTCAGGATTTATCCTGAGTTTTTTTTTGTTATTTGATGAAAATGAACAAGAATACACACCATGGAAACATTTTTGTTTGATTTGCGTCGAGTGAGATTTTCACCTAGAACCCAAAGGGGGGGGTATTGGCACTTTTCATGGAAAAATGTGAAAAAATAAATTTTCTAAAAATGAAATAAATGCCTTCTATACACCTCAAACATTCACTCCAAAAAAGAAGATTGTGGTTTTTCGCAATATTTTTAGAAATTTGGGCTCTTATAGTAAGAATAACACTTGCGCTGAAGCAACTTTTATGCTCATTTCTTGTCTTTCAGGATTTATTATGGGTTTAATTTTGTTTATTTGATGAAAATGAACAACAATACACACCATGGAAACATTTTTGTTTGATTTGTGTCGAGTGAGATTTTCACCTAGAACCCAAAGGGGTGGGTATTGGCACTTTTCATGGAGAAATGAGAAAAATTAAATTTTCTAAAAATGAAATAAATGCCTTCTATACACCTCAAACATTCACTCCAAAAAAGAAGATTGTGGTTTTTCGCAATATTTTTAGAAATTTGGGCTCTTATAGTATGAATAACACTTGCGCTGAAGGATCTTTTATGCTCATTTCTTGTTTTTCAGGATTTATTCTGGGTTTAATTTTGTTTATTTGATGAAAATGAACAACAATACACACCATGGAAACATTTTTGTTTGATTTGTGTCGAGTGAGATTTTCACCTAGAACCCAAAGGGGGGGTTTGGCACTTTTCATGGAAAAATGAGTAAATTTAAATTTTCTAAAAATGAAATAAATTCCTTCTATACACCTCAAACATTCACTCTAAAACAGAAGATTGTGGTTTTTCGCAATATTTTTAGAAATTTGGGCTCTTATAGTAAGAATAACACTTGCGCTGAAGCATCTTTTTGCTCATTTCTTGTTTTTCAGGATTTATTCTGGGTTTAATTTTGTTTATTTGATGAAAATGAACAACAATATACACCATGGAAACATTTTTGTTTGATTTGTGTCGAGTGAGATTTTCACCTAGAACCCAAAGGGGGGGTTTGGCACTTTTCATGGAAAAATGAGTAAATTTAAATTTTCTAAAAATGAAATAAATTCCTTCTATACACCTCAAACATTCACTCTAAAACAGAAGATTGTGGTTTTTCGCAATATTTTTAGAAATTTGGGCTCTTATAGTAAGAATAACACTTGCGCTGAAGCATCTTTTATGCTCATTTCTTGTCTTTCAGGATTTATTCTGGGTTTAATTTTGATTATTTGATTAAAATGAACAACAATACACACCATGGAAACATTTTTGTTTGATTTGTGTCGAGTGAGATTTTCACCTAGAACCCAAAGGGGGGGGTATTGGCACTTTTCATGGAAAAATGTGAAAAACGAAATTTTCTAAAAATGTAATAAATGCCTTCTATACACCTGAAACATTCACTCTAAAACTGAAAATTGTTGCTTTTCGCAATACTTTTAGAAGTTTGGGCTCTTTTAGTAACATGAACACTTGCGCTGAAGCATCTTTTATGCTCAATAGTTATCTTTCAGGATTTATTCTGAGTTTTATTTTGTTTATTTGATGAAAATGAACAAGAATACACACCATGGAAACATTTTTGTTTGATTTGTATCGAGTTTGATTTTCACCTAGAACCCAAAGGGGGGGGGGTATTGGCACTTTTCATGGAAAAATGTGAAAAATTAAATTTTTTAAAAATGAAATAAATGCCTTCTATACACCTCAAACATTCACTCCAAAAAAGAAGATTGTGGTTTTTCGCAATATTTTTAGAAATTTGAGCTCTTATAGTAAGAATAACACTTGCGCTGAAGCATCTTTTATGCTCATTTCTTGTTTTTCAGGATTTATTCTGGGTTTAATTTTGTTTATTTGATGAAAATGAACAACAATACACACCATGGAAACATTTTTGTTTGATTTGTGTTGACTGAGATTTTCACCTAGAACCCAAAGGGGGGGGTATTGGCATTTTTCATGGAGAAATGAGAAAAATTAAATTTTCTAAAAATGAAATAAATGCCTTCTATACACCGCAAACATTCACTTTAAAATAAAGATTGTGGTTTTTCGCAATATTTTTAGAAATTTGGGCTCTTATAATAAGAATAACACTTGCGCTGAAGGATCTTTTATGCTCATTTCTTGTCTTTCAGGATTTATTATGGGTTTAATTTTGTTTATTTGATGAAAATGAACAACAATACACACCATGGAAACATTTTTGTTTGATTTGTGTCGAGTGAGATTTTCACCTAGAACCCAAAGGGGTGGGTATTGGCACTTTTCATGGAGAAATGAGAAAAATTAAATTTTCTAAAAATGAAATAAATGCCTTCTATACACCTCAAACATTCACTCCAAAAAAGAAGATTGTGGTTTTTCGCAATATTTTTAGAAATTTGGGCTCTTATATTATGAATAACACTTGCGCTGAAGGATCTTTTATGCTCATTTCTTGTCTTTCAGGATTTATTCTGGGTTTAATTTTGTTTATTTGATGAAAATGAACAACAATACACACCATGGAAACATTTTTGTTTGATTTGTGTCGAGTGAGATTTTCACCTAGAACCCAAAGGGGGGGGGTATTGGCACTTTTCATGGAAAAATGTGAAAAATTAAATTTTCTAAAAATGAAATAAATGCCTTCTATACACCTCAAACATTCACTCCAAAAAAGAAGATTGTGGTTTTTCGCAATATTTTTAGAAATTTGGGCTCTTATAGAAAGAATAACACTTGCGCTGAAGCATCTTTTTTGCTCATTTCTTGTTTTTCAGGATTTATTCTGGGTTTAATTTTGTTTATTTGATGAAAATGAACAACAATACACACCATGGAAACATTTTTGTTTGATTTGTGTCGAGTGAGATTTTCACCTAGAACCCAAAGGGGGGGGTATTGGTACTTTTCATGGAAAAATGTGAAAAATTAAATTTTCTAAAAATGAAATAAATGCCTTCTATACACCTCAAACATTCACTCTAAAAAAGAAGATTGTGGTGTTTCGCAATATTTTTAGAAATTTGGGCTCTTATAGTAAGAATAACACTTGCGCTGAAGCATCTTTTATGCTCATTTCTTGTTTTTTAGGATTTATTCTGGGTTTAATTTTGTTTATTTGATGAAAATGAACAACAATACACACCATGGAAACCTTTTGGTTTGATTTGTGTCGAGTGAGATTTTCACCTAGAACCCAAAGGGGGGGGGGGGGTATTGGCACTTTTCACGGAAAAATGTGAAAAATTAAATTTTCTAAAAATGAAATAAATGCCTTCTATACACCTGAAACATTCATTCTAAAAATGAAAATTGTTGCTTTTCGCAATATTTTTAGAAATTTGGCTCTTATAGTAACATTAACACTTGCGCTGAAGCATCTTTTATGCTCATTTCTTGTCTTTCAGGATTTATTCTGGGTTTAATTTTGTTTATTTGATGAAAATGAACAACAATACACACCATGGAAACATTTTTGTTTGATTTGTGTCGAGTGAGATTTTCACCTAGAACCCAAAGGGGGGGTATTGGCACTTTTCATGGAAAACTGTGAAAAATTAAATTTTCTAAAAATGAAATAAATGCCTTCTATACACCTCAAACATTCACTCCAAAAAAGAAGATTATGGTTTTTCGCAATATTTTTAGAAATTTGGGCTCTTATAGTAAGAATAACACTTGCGCTGAAGCATCTTTTATGCTCATTTCTTGTTTTTCAGGATTTTTTCTGAGTTAAATTTTGTTTATTTGATGAAAATGAACAACAATACACACCATGGAAACATTTTGGTTTGATTTGTGTCGAGTGAGATTTTCACCTAGAACCCAAAAGGGGGGTATTGGCACTTTTCATGGAAAAATGTGAAAAATTAAATTTTCTAAAAATGAAATAAATGCCTTCTATACACCTCAAACATTCACTCTAAAACAGAAGATTGTGGTTTATCGCAATATTTTTAGAAATTTGGGCTCTTATAGTAAGAATAACACTTGCGCTGAAGCATCTTTTATGCTCATTTCTTGTCTTTCAGGATTTATTCTGGGTTTAATTTTGTTTATTTGATGAAAATAAACAACAATAGACACCATGGAAACATTTTTGTTAGATTTGTGTCGAGTGAGATTTTCACCTAGAACCCAAAGGGGGGTATTGGCACTTTTCATGTAAAAAAGAGAAAAATTAAATTTTCTAAAAATGAAATAAATGCCTTCTATACACCTCAAACATTCACTCTAAAACAGAAGATTATGGTTTTTCGCAATATTTTTAGAAATTTGGGCTCTTTTAGTAACATGAACACTTGCGCTGAAGCATCTTTTATGCTCATTTCTTGTCTTTCAGGATTTATTCTGAGTTTTATTTTATTTATTTGATGAAAATGAACAACAATACACACCATGGAAACATTTTTGTTTGATTTGTGTCGACTGAGATTTTCACCTAGAACCCAAAGGGGGGTATTGGCACTTTTCATGGAAAAATGTGAAAAATTAAATTTTCTAAAAATGTAATAAATGCCTTCTATACACCTGAAACATTCACTCTAAAACTGAAAATTGTTGCTTTTCGCAATATTTTTAGAAATTTGGGCTCTTTTCGTAACATGAACACTTGCGCTGAAGCATCTTTTATGCTCATATCTTATCTTTCAGGATTTATTCTGAGTTTTATTTTGTTTATTTGATGAAAATGAACAAGAATACACACCATGGAAACATTTTTGTTTGATTTGCGTCGAGTGAGATTTTCACCTAGAACCCAAAGGGGGTATTGGCACTTTTCATGGAAAAATGTGAAAAATTAAATTTTCTAAAAATGAAATAAATGCCTTCTATACACCTCAAACATTCACTCCAAAAAAGAAGATTGTGGTTTTTCGCAATATTTTTAGAAATTTGGGCTCTTATAGTAAGAATAACACTTGCGCTGAAGCATCTTTTATGCTCATTTCTTGTTTTTCAGGATTTATTCTGGGTTTAATTTTGTTTATTTGATGAAAATGAACAACAATATACACCATGGAAACATTTTTGTTTGATTTGTGTCGAGTGAGATTTTCACCTAGAACCCAAAGGGGGGGTTTGGCACTTTTCATGGAAAAATGAGTAAATTTAAATTTTCTAAAAATGAAATAAATGCCTTCCATACACCTCAAACATTCACTCTAAAACGGAAGATTGTGGTTTTTCGCAATATTTTTAGAAATTTGGGCTCTTATAGTAAGAATAACACTTGCGCTGAAGCATCTTTTATGCTCATTTCTTGTTTTTCAGGATTTATTCTGGGTTTAATTTTGTTTATTTGATGAAAATGAACAACAATACACACCATGGAAACATTTTTGTTTGATTTGTGTCGAGTGTGATTTTCACCCAGAACCCAAAGGGGGGGGTATTGGCACTTTTCATGGAAAAATGTGAAAAATTAAATTTTCTAAAAATGTAATAAATGCCTTCTATACACCTGAAACATTCACTCCAAAAAAGAAGATTATGGTTTTTCGCAATATTTTTAGAAATTTGGGCTCTTATAGTAAGAATAACACTTGCGCTGAAGCATCTTTTATGCTCATTTCTTGTTTTTCAGGATTTTTTCTGGGTTAAATTTTGTTTATTTGATGAAAATGAACAACAATACACACCATGGAAACATTTTTGTTTGATTTGTGTCGAGTGAGATTTTCACCAAGAACCCAAAAGGGGGGTATTGGCACTTTTCATGGAAAAATGTGAAAAATTAAATTTTCTAAAAATGAAATAAATGCCTTCTATACACCTCAAACATTCACTCTAAAACAGAAGATTGTGGTTTATCGCAATATTTTTAGAAATTTGGGCTCTTATAGTAAGAATAACACTTGCGCTGAAGCATCTTTTATGCTCATTTCTTGTCTTTCAGGATTTATTCTGGGTTTAATTTTGTTTATTTGATGAAAATAAACAACAATAGACACCATGGAAACATTTTTGTTTGATTTGTATCCAGTGAGATTTTCACCTAGAACCCAAAGGGGGGTATTGGCACTTTTCATGTAAAAAAGAGAAAAATTAAATTTTCTAAAAATGAAATAAAAGCCTTCTATACACCTCAAACATTCACTCTAAAACAGAAGATTATGGTTTTTCGCAATATTTTTAGAAATTTGGGCTCTTTTAGTAACATTAACACTTGCGCTGAAGCATCTTTTATGCTCATTTCTTGTCTTTCAGGATTTATTCTGAGTTTTATTTTATTTATTTGATGAAAATGAACAACAATACACACCATGGAAACATTTTTGTTTGATTTGTGTCGAGTGAGATTTTCACCTAGAACCCAAAGGGGGGGGGGTATTGGCACTTTTCATGGAAAAATGTGAAAAATGAAATTTTCTAAAAATGTAATAAATGCCTTCTATACACCTGAAACATTCACTCTAAAACTGAAAATTGTGGTTTTTCGCAATATTTTTAGAAATTTGGGCTCTTTTAGTAACATGAACACTTGCGCTGAAGCATCTTTTATGCTCATATCTTATCTTTCAGGATTTATTCTGAGTTTTATTTTGTTTATTTGATGAAAATGAACAAGAATACACACCATGGAAACATTTTTTTTTGTTTTGTGTCGAGTGAGATTTTCACCTAGAACCCAAAGGGGGGGTATTGGCACTTTTCATGGAAAAATGTGAAAAATTAAATTTTCTAAAAATGAAATAAATGCCTTCTATACACCTCAAACATTCACTCCAAAAAAGAAGATTGTGGTTTTTCGCAATATTTTTAGAAATTTGGGCTCTTATAGTAAGAATAACACTTGCGCTGAAGCATCTTTTATGCTCATTTCTTGTTTTTAGGATTTATTCTGGGTTTAATTTTGTTTATTTGATGAAAATGAACAACAATACACACCATGGAAACATTTTTGTTTGATTTGTGTCGAGTGAGATTTTCACCTAGAACCCAAAGGGGGGGGTATTGGCACTTTTCACGGAAAAATGTGAAAAATTAAATTTTCTAAAAATGAAATAAATGCCTTCTATAGACCTCAAACATTCACTCTAAAAATGAAAATTGTTGCTTTTCGCAATATTTTTAGAAATTTGGCTCTTATAGTAACATAAACACTTGCGCTGAAGCATCTTTTATGCTCATTTCTTGTCTTTCAGGATTTATTCTGGGTTTAATTTTGTTTATTTGATGAAAATGAACAACAATATACACCATGGAAACATTTTTGTTTGATTTTTGTCTAGTGAGATTTTCACCTAGAACCCAAAGGGGGGGGTATTGGCACTTTTCATGGAAAAATGTGAAAAATTAAATTTTCTAAAAATGAAATAAATGCCTTCTATACACCAAACATTCACTCTAAAAAAGAAGATTGTGGTTTTTCGCAATATTTTTAGAAATTTGGGCTCTTATAGTAAGAATAACGCTTGCGCTGAAGCATCTTTTATGCTCATTTCTTGTTTTTCAGGATTTATTCTGGGTTTAATTTTGTTTATTTGATGAAAATGAACAAGAATACACACCATGGAAACATTTTTGTTTGATTTGTGTCAAGTGAGATTTTCACCTAGAACCCAAAGGGGGGGTATTGGCACTTTTCATGGAAAAATGTGAAAAATTAAATTTTCTAAAAATGAAATAAATGCCTTCTATACACCTCAAACATTCACTCCAAAAAAGAAGATTATGGTTTTTCGCAATATTTTTAGAAATTTGGGCTCTTATAGTAAGAATAACACTTGCGCTGAAGCATCTTTTATGCTCATTTCTTGTTTTTCAGGATTTATTCTGGGTTTAATTTTGTTTATTTGATGAAAATGAACAACAATACACACCATGGAAACATTTTTGTTTGATTTGTGTCGAGTGAGATTTTCACCTAGAACCCAAAGGGGGGGGTATTGGCACTTTTCATGGAAAAATGTGAAAAATTAAATTTTCTAAAAATGAAATAAATGCCTTCTATACACCTCAAACATTCACTCTAAAACAGAAGATTGTGGTTTATCGCAATATTTTTAGAAATTTGGGCTCTTATAGTAAGAATAACACTTGCGCTGAAGCATCTTTTATGCTCATTTCTTGTCTTTCAGGATTTATTCTGGGTTTAATTTTGTTTATTTGATGAAAATAAACAACAATAGACACCATGGAAACATTTTTGTTTGATTTGTATCGAGTGAGATTTTCACCTAGAACCCAAAGGGGGGTATTGGCACTTTTCATGTAAAAAAGAGAAAAATTAAATTTTCTAAAAATGAAATAAAGGCCTTCTATACACCTCAAACATTCACTCTAAAACAGAAGATTATGGTTTTTCGCAATATTTTTAGAAATTTGGGCTCTTTTAGTAACATTAACACTTGCGCTGAAGCATCTTTTATGCTCATTTCTTGTCTTTCAGGATTTATTCTGAGTTTTATTTTATTTATTTGATGAAAATGAACAACAATACACACCATGGAAACATTTTTGTTTGATTTGTGTCGAGTGAGATTTTCACCTAGAACCCAAAGGGGGGGGTATTGGCACTTTTCATGGAAAAATGTGAAAAATTAAATTTTCTAAAAATGTAATAAATGCCTTCTATACACCTGAAACATTCACTCTAAAACTGAAAATTGTGGTTTTTCGCAATATTTTTAGAAATTTGGGCTCTTTTAGTAACATGAACACTTGCGCTGAAGCATCTTTTATGCTCATATCTTATCTTTCAGGATTTATTCTGAGTTTTATTTTGTTTATTTGATGAAAATGAACAAGAATACTCACCATGGAAACATTTTTTTTTGTTTTGTGTCGAGTGAGATTTTCACCTAGAACCCAAAGGGGGGGTATTGGCACTTTTCATGGAAAAATGTGAAAAATTAAATTTTCTAAAAATGAAATAAATGCCTTCTATACACCTCAAACATTCACTCCAAAAAAGAAGATTGTGGTTTTTCGCAATATTTTTAGAAATTTGGGCTCTTATAGTAAGAATAACACTTGCGCTGAAGCATCTTGTATGCTCATTTCTTGTTTTTTAGGATTTATTCTGGGTTTAATTTTGTTTATTTGATGAAAATGAACAACAATACACACCATGGAAACATTTTTGTTTGATTTGTGTCGAGTGAGATTTTCACCTAGAACCCAAAGGGGGGGGTATTGGCACTTTTCACGGAAAAATGTGAAAAATTAAATTTTCTAAAAATGAAATAAATGCCTTCTATACACCTCAAACATTCACTCTAAAAATGAAAATTGTTGCTTTTCGCAATATTTTTAGAAATTTGGCTCTTATAGTAACATAAACACTTGCGCTGAAGCATCTTTTATGCTCATTTCTTGTCTTTCAGGATTTATTCTGGGTTTAATTTTGTTTTTTTGATGAAAATGAACAACAATATACACCATGGAAACATTTTTGTTTGATTTTTGTCTAGTGAGATTTTCACCTAGAACCCAAAGGGGGGGGTATTGGCACTTTTCATGGAAAAATGTGAAAAATTAAATTTTCTAAAAATGAAATAAATGCCTTCTATACACCAAACATTCACTCCAAAAAAGAAGATTGTGGTTTTTCGCAATATTTTTAGAAATTTGGGCTCTTATAGTAAGAATAACGCTTGCGCTGAAGCATCTTTTATGCTCATTTCTTGTTTTTCAGGATTTATTCTGGGTTTAATTTTGTTTATTTGATGAAAATAAACAACAATAGACACCATGGAAACATTTTTGTTTGATTTGTGTCGAGTGAGATTTTCACCTAGAACCCAAAGGGGGGTATTGGCACTTTTCATGTAAAAAAGAGAAAAATTAAATTTTCTAAAAATGAAATAAATGCCTTCTATACACCTCAAACATTCACTCTAAAACAGAAGATTATGGTTTTTCGCAATATTTTTAGAAATTTGGGCTCTTTTAGTAACATGAACACTTGCGCTGAAGCATCTTTTATGCTCATTTCTTGTCTTTCAGGATTTATTCTGAGTTTTATTTTATTTATTTGATGAAAATGAACAACAATACACACCATGGAAACATTTTTGTTTGATTAGTGTCGACTGAGATTTTCACCTAGAACCCAAAGGGGGGTATTGGCACTTTTCATGGAAAAATGTGAAAAATTAAATTTTCTAAAAATGTAATAAATGCCTTCTATACACCTGAAACATTCACTCTAAAACTGAAAATTGTTGCTTTTCGCAATATTTTTAGAAATTTGGGCTCTTTTAGTAACATGAACACTTGCGCTGAAGCATCTTTTATGCTCATATCTTATCTCTCAGGATTTATTCTGAGTTTTATTTTGTTTATTTGATGAAAATGAACAAGAATACACACCATGGAAACATTTTTGTTTGATTTGCGTCGAGTGAGATTTTCACCTAGAACCCAAAGGGGGTATTGGCACTTTTCATGGAAAAATGTGAACAATTAAATTTTCTAAAAATGAAATAAATGCCTTCTATACACCTCAAACATTCACTCCAAAAAAGAAGATTGTGGTTTTTCGCAATATTTTTAGAAATTTGGGCTCTTATAGTAAGAATAACACTTGCGCTGAAGCATCTTTTATGCTCATTTCTTGTTTTTCAGGATTTATTCTGGGTTTAATTTTGTTTATTTGATGAAAATGAACAACAATATACACCATGGAAACATTTTTGTTTGATTTGTGTCGAGTTAGATTTTCACCTAGAACCCAAAGGGGGGGTTTGGCACTTTTCATGGAAAAATGAGTAAATTTAAATTTTCTAAAAATGAAATAAATGCCTTCTATACACCTCAAACATTCACTCTACCACGGAAGATTGTGGTTTTTCGCAATATTTTTAGAAATTTGGGCTCTTATAGTAAGAATAACACTTGCGCTGAAGCATCTTTTATGCTCATTTCTTGTTTTTCAGGATTTATTCTGGGTTTAATTTTGTTTATTTGATGAAAATGAACAACAATACACACCATGAAAACATTTTTGTTTGATTTGTGTCGAGTGAGATTTTCACCCAGAACCCAAAGGGGGGGGTATTGGCACTTTTCATGGAAAAATGTGAAAAATTAAATTTTCTAAAAATGAAATAAATGCCTTCTATACACCAAACATTCACTCCAAAAAAGAAGATTGTGGTTTTTCGCAATATTTTTAGAAATTTGGGCTCTTATAGTAAGAATAACGCTTGCGCTGAAGCATCTTTTATGCTCATTTCTTGTTTTTCAGGATTTATTCTGGGTTTAATTTTGTTTATTTGATGAAAATGAACAAGAATACACACCATGGAAACATTTTTGTTTGATTTGTGTCAAGTGAGATTTTCACCTAGAACCCAAAGGGGGGTATTGGCACTTTTCATGTAAAAAAGAGAAAAATTAAATTTTCTAAAAATGAAATAAAGGCCTTCTATACACCTCAAACATTCACTCTAAAACAGAAGATTATGGTTTTTCGCAATATTTTTAGAAATTTGGGCTCTTTTAGTAACATTAACACTTGCGCTGAAGCATCTTTTATGCTCATTTCTTGTCTTTCAGGATTTATTCTGAGTTTTATTTTATTTATTTGATGAAAATGAACAACAATACACACCATGGAAACATTTTTGTTTGATTTGTGTCGAGTGAGATTTTCACCTAGAACCCAAAGGGGGGGGTATTGGCACTTTTCATGGAAAAATGTGAAAAATTAAATTTTCTAAAAATGTAATAAATGCCTTCTATACACCTGAAACATTCACTCTAAAACTGAAAATTGTGGTTTTTCGCAATATTTTTAGAAATTTGGGCTCTTTTAGTAACATGAACACTTGCGCTGAAGCATCTTTTATGCTCATATCTTATCTTTCAGGATTTATTCTGAGTTTTATTTTGTTTATTTGATGAAAATGAACAAGAATACTCACCATGGAAACATTTTTTTTTGTTTTGTGTCGAGTGAGATTTTCACCTAGAACCCAAAGGGGGGGTATTGGCACTTTTCATGGAAAAATGTGAAAAATTAAATTTTCTAAAAATGAAATAAATGCCTTCTATACACCTCAAACATTCACTCCAAAAAAGAAGATTGTGGTTTTTCGCAATATTTTTAGAAATTTGGGCTCTTATAGTAAAAATAACACTTGCGCTGAAGCATCTTGTATGCTCATTTCTTGTTTTTTAGGATTTATTCTGGGTTTAATTTTGTTTATTTGATGAAAATGAACAACAATACACACCATGGAAACATTTTTGTTTGATTTGTGTCGAGTGAGATTTTCACCTAGAACCCAAAGGGGGGGGGTATTGGCACTTTTCACGGAAAAATGTGAAAAATTAAATTTTCTAAAAATGAAATAAATGCCTTCTATACACCTCAAACATTCACTCTAAAAATGAAAATTGTTGCTTTTCGCAATATTTTTAGAAATTTGGCTCTTATAGTAACATAAACACTTGCGCTGAAGCATCTTTTATGCTCATTTCTTGTCTTTCAGGATTTATTCTGGGTTTAATTTTGTTTTTTTGATGAAAATGAACAACAATATACACCATGGAAACATTTTTGTTTGATTTTTGTCTAGTGAGATTTTCACCTAGAACCCAAAGGGGGGGGTATTGGCACTTTTCATGGAAAAATGTGAAAAATTAAATTTTCTAAAAATGAAATAAATGCCTTCTATACACCAAACATTCACTCCAAAAAAGAAGATTGTGGTTTTTCGCAATATTTTTAGAAATTTGGGCTCTTATAGTAAGAATAACGCTTGCGCTGAAGCATCTTTTATGCTCATTTCTTGTTTTTCAGGATTTATTCTGGGTTTAATTTTGTTTATTTGATGAAAATAAACAACAATAGACACCATGGAAACATTTTTGTTTGATTTGTGTCGAGTGAGATTTTCACCTAGAACCCAAAGGGGGGTATTGGCACTTTTCATGTAAAAAAGAGAAAAATTAAATTTTCTAAAAATGAAATAAATGCCTTCTATACACCTCAAACATTCACTCTAAAACAGAAGATTATGGTTTTTCGCAATATTTTTAGAAATTTGGGCTCTTTTAGTAACATGAACACTTGCGCTGAAGCATCTTTTATGCTCATTTCTTGTCTTTCAGGATTTATTCTGAGTTTTATTTTATTTATTTGATGAAAATGAACAACAATACACACCATGGAAACATTTTTGTTTGATTAGTGTCGACTGAGATTTTCACCTAGAACCCAAAGGGGGGTATTGGCACTTTTCATGGAAAAATGTGAAAAATTAAATTTTCTAAAAATGTAATAAATGCCTTCTATACACCTGAAACATTCACTCTAAAACTGAAAATTGTTGCTTTTCGCAATATTTTTAGAAATTTTGGCTCTTTTAGTAACATGAACACTTGCGCTGAAGCATCTTTTATGCTCATATCTTATCGCTCAGGATTTATTCTGAGTTTTATTTTGTTTATTTGATGAAAATGAACAAGAATACACACCATGGAAACATTTTTGTTTGATTTGCGTCGAGTGAGATTTTCACCTAGAACCCAAAGGGGGTATTGGCACTTTTCATGGAAAAATGTGAACAATTAAATTTTCTAAAAATGAAATAAATGCCTTCTATACACCTCAAACATTCACTCCAAAAAAGAAGATTGTGGTTTTTCGCAATATTTTTAGAAATTTGGGCTCTTATAGTAAGAATAACACTTGCGCTGAAGCATCTTTTATGCTCATTTCTTGTTTTTCAGGATTTATTCTGGGTTTAATTTTGTTTATTTGATGAAAATGAACAACAATATACACCATGGAAACATTTTTGTTTGATTTGTGTCGAGTTAGATTTTCACCTAGAACCCAAAGGGGGGGTTTGGCACTTTTCATGGAAAAATGAGTAAATTTAAATTTTCTAAAAATGAAATAAATGCCTTCTATACACCTCAAACATTCACTCTACCACGGAAGATTGTGGTTTTTCGCAATATTTTTAGAAATTTGGGCTCTTATAGTAAGAATAACACTTGCGCTGAAGCATCTTTTATGCTCATTTCTTGTTTTTCAGGATTTATTCTGGGTTTAATTTTGTTTATTTGATGAAAATGAACAACAATACACACCATGGAAACATTTTTGTTTGATTTGTGTCGAGTGAGATTTTCACCCAGAACCCAAAGGGGGGGGTATTGGCACTTTTCATGGAAAAATGTGAAAAATTAAATTTTCTAAAAATGTAATAAATGCCTTCTATACACCTGAAACATTCACTCCAAAAAAGAAGATTATGGTTTTTCGCAATATTTTTAGAAATTTGGGCTCTTATAGTAAGAATAACACTTGCGCTGAAGCATCTTTTATGCTCATTTCTTGTCTTTCAGGATTTATTCTGGGTTTAATTTTGTTTATTTGATGAAAATAAACAACAATAGACACCATGGAAACATTTTTGTTTGATTTGTGTCGAGTGAGATTTTCACCAAGAACCCAAAAGGGGGGTATTGGCACTTTTCATGGAAAAATGTGAAAAATTAAATTTTCTAAAAATGAAATAAATGCCTTCTATACACCTCAAACATTCACTCTAAAACAGAAGATTGTGGTTTATCGCAATATTTTTAGAAATTTGGGCTCTTATAGTAAGAATAACACTTGCGCTGAAGCATCTTTTATGCTCATTTCTTGTCTTTCAGGATTTATTCTGGGTTTAATTTTGTTTATTTGATGAAAATAAACAACAATAGACACCATGGAAACATTTTTGTTTGATTTGTGTCGAGTGAGATTTTCACCTAGAACCCAAAGGGGGGGGTATTGGCACTTTTCACGGAAAAATGTGAAAAATTAAATTTTCTAAAAATGTAATAAATGCCTTCTATACACCTAAAACATTCACTCTAAAACTGAAAATTGTTGCTTTTCGCAATATTTTTAGAAATTTGGGCTCTTTTAGTAACATGAACACTTGCGCTGAAGCATCTTTTATGCTCATATCTTATCTTTCAGGATTTATCCTGAGTTTTTTTTTGTTATTTGATGAAAATGAACAAGAATACACACCATGGAAACATTTTTGTTTGATTTGCGTCGAGTGAGATTTTCACCTAGAACCCAAAGGGGGTATTGGCACTTTTCATGGAAAAATGTGAAAAAATAAATTTTCTAAAAATGAAATAAATGCCTTCTATACACCTCAAACATTCACTCCAAAAAAGAAGATTGTGGTTTTTCGCAATATTTTTAGAAATTTGGGCTCTTATAGTAAGAATAACACTTGCGCTGAAGCAACTTTTATGCTCATTTCTTGTTTTTCAGGATTTATTCTGGGTTTAATTTTGTTTATTTGATGAAAATGAACAACAATACACACCATGGAAACATTTTTGTTTGATTTGTTTTGAGTGAGATTTTCACCTAGAACCCAAAGGGGGGGGTTTTGGCACTTTTCATGGAAAAATGTGAAAAATGAAATTATCTAAAAATGTAATAAATACCTTCTATTCACCTCAAACATTCACTCTAAAACAGAAGATTGTGGTTTTTCGCAATATTTTTAGAAATATGGGCTCTTATAGTAAGAATAACACTTGCGCTGAAGCATCTTTTATGCTCATTTCTTGTCTTTCAGGATTTATTCTGGGTTTAATTTTGTTTATTTGATGAAAATGAACAACAATAGACACCATGGAAACATTTTTGTTTGATTTGTGTCGAGTGAGATTTTCACCTAGTACCCAAAGGGGGGTATTGGCACTTTTCATGTAAAAAAGAGAAAAATTAAATTTTCTAAAAATGAAATAAATGCCTTCTATACACCTCAAACATTCACTCTAAAACAGAAGATTATGGTTTTTCGCAATATTTTTAGAAATTTGGGCTCTTTTAGTAACATGAACACTTGCGCTGAAGCATCTTTTATTCTCATTTCTTGTCTTTCAGGATTTATTCTGAGTTTAATTTTATTTATTTGATGAAAATGAACAACAATACACACCATGGAAACATTTTTGTTTGATTTGTGTCGACTGAGATTTTCACCTAGAACCCAAAGGGGGGGTTATTGGCACTTTTCATGGAAAAATGTGAAAAATTAAATTTTCTAAAAATGTAATAAATGCCTTCTATACACCTGAAACATTCACTCTAAAACTGAAAATTGTGGTTTTTCGCAATATTTTTAGAAATTTGGGCTCTTTTAGTAACATGAACACTTGCGCTGAAGCATCTTTTATGCTCATATCTTATCTTTCAGGATTTATTCTGAGTTTTATTTTGTTTATTTGATGAAAATGAACAAGAATACACACCATGGAAACATTTTTGTTTGATTTGCGTCGAGTGAGATTTTCACCTAGAACCCAAAGGGGGTATTGGCACTTTTCATGGAAAAATGTGAAAAATTAAATTTTCTAAAAATGTAATAAATGCCTTCTATACACCTAAAACATTCACTCTAAAACTGAAAATTGTTGCTTTTCGCAATATTTTTAGAAATTTGGGCTCTTTTAGTAACATGAACACTTGCGCTGAAGCATCTTTTATGCTCATATCTTATCTTTCAGGATTTATTCTGAGTTTTATTTTGTTTATTTGATGAAAATGAACAAGAATACACACCATGGAAACATTTTTGTTTGATTTGTGTCGAGTGAGATTTTCACCTAGAACCCAAAGGGGGGGGTATTGGCACTTTTCACGGAAAAATGTGAAAAATTAAATTTTCTAAAAATGAAATAAATGCCTTCTATACACCTCAAACATTCACTCTAAAAATGAAAATTGTTGCTTTTCGCAATATTTTTAGAAATTTGGCTCTTATAGTAACATAAACACTTGCGCTGAAGCATCTTTTATGCTCATTTCTTGTTTTTCAGGATTTATTCTGGGTTTAATTTTGTTTATTTGATGAAAATGAACAACAATACACACCATGGAAACATTTTTGTTTGATTTGTGTCGAGTGAGATTTTCACCTAGAACCCAAAGGGGGGGGTATTGGCACTTTTCATGGAAAAATGTGAAAAATTAATTTTTCTAAAAATGAAATAAATGCCTTCTATACACCTCAAACATTCACTCTAAAACAGAAGATTGTGGTTTATCGCAATATTATTAGAAATTTGGGCTCTTATAGTAAGAATAACACTTGCGCTGAAGCATCTTTTATGCTCATTTCTTGTCTTTCAGGATTTATTCTGGGTTTAATTTTGTTTATTTGATGAAAATGAACAACAATACACACCATGGAAACATTTTTGTTTGATTTGTGTCGAGTGAGATTTTCACCTAGAACCCAAAGGGGGGGGTGTTGGTACTTTTCACGGAAAAATGTGAAAAATTAAATTTTCAAAAAATGAAATAAATGCCTTCTATACACCTCAAACATTCACTCCAAAAAAGAAGATTGTGGTTTTTCGCAATATTTTTAGAAATTTGGCCTCTTATAGTAAGAATAACACTTGCGCTGAAGCATCTTTTATGCTCATTTCTTGTTTTTCAGGATTTATTCTGGGTTTAATTTTGTTTATTTGATGAAAATGAACAACAATACACACCATGGAAACATTTTTGTTTGATTTGTGTCGAGTGAGATTTTCACCTAGAACCCAAAGGGGGGGTTTGGCACTTTTCATGGAAAAATTAGTATATTTAAATTTTCTAAAAATGAAATAAATGCCTTCTATACACCTGAAACATTCACTCTAAAACGGAAGATTGTGGTTTTTCGCAATATTTTTAGAAATTTGGGCTCTTATAGTAAGAATAACACTTGCGCTGAAGCATCTTTTATGCTCATTTCTTGTTTTTCAGGATTTATTCTGGGTTTAATTTTGTTTATTTGATGAAAATGAAAAACAATACACACCATGGAAACATTTTTGTTTGATTTGTTTCGAGTGAGATTTTCACCTAGAACCCAAAGGGGGGGGTTTTGGCACTTTTCATGGAAAAATGTGAAAAATGAAATTTTCTAAAAATGTAATAAATACCTTCTATTCACCTCAAACATTCACTCTAAAACAGAAGATTGTGGTTTTTCGCAATATTTTTAGAAATATGGGCTCTTATAGTAAGAATAACACTTGCGCTGAAGCATCTTTTATGCTCATTTCTTGTCTTTCAGGATTTATTCTGGGTTTAATTTTGTTTATTTGATGAAAATGAACAACAATAGACACCATGGAAACATTTTTGTTTGATTTGTGTCGAGTGAGATTTTCACCTAGAACCCAAAGGGGGGGGTATTGGCACTTTTCATGGAAAAATGTGAAAAATTAAATTTTCTAAAATTGAAATAAATGCCTTCTATACACCTCAAACATTCATTCTAAAACAGAAGATTGTGGTTTTTCGCAATATTTTTAGAAATTTGGGCTCTTATAGTAAGAATTACACTTGCGCTGAAGCATCTTTTATGCTCATTTCTTGTCTTTCAGGATTTATTCTGGGTTTAATTTTGTTTATTTGATGAAAATGAACAACAATACACACCATGGAAACATTTTTGTTTGATTTGTGTCGAGCGAGATTTTCACCCAGAACCCAAAGGGGGGGGTATTGGCACTTTTCATGGAAAAATGTGAAAAATTAAATTTTCTAAAAATGTAATAAATGCCTTCTATACACCTGAAACATTCACTCCAAAAAAGAAGATTATGGTTTTTCGCAATATTTTTAGAAATTTGGGCTCTTATAGTAAGAATAACACTTGCGCTGAAGCATCTTTTATGCTCATTTCTTGTTTTTCAGGATTTTTTCTGGGTTAAATTTTGTTTATTTGATGAAAATGAACAACAATACACACCATGGAAACATTTTTGTTTGATTTGTGTCGAGTGAGATTTTCCCCTAGAACCCAAAAGGGGGGTATTGGCACTTTTCATGGAAAAATGTGAAAAATTAAATTTTCTAAAAATGAAATAAATGCCTTCTATACACCTCAAACCTTCACTCTAAAACAGAAGATTGTGGTTTATCGCAATATTTTTAGAAATTTGGGCTCTTATAGTAAGAATAACACTTGCGCTGAAGCATCTTTTATGCTCATTTCTTGTCTTTCAGGATTTATTCTGGGTTTAATTTTGTTTATTTGATGAAAATAAACAACAATAGACACCATGGAAACATTTTTGTTTGATTTGTGTCGAGTGAGATTTTCACCTAGAACCCAAAGGGGGGTATTGGCACTTTTCATGTAAAAAAGAGAAAAATTAAATTTTCTAAAAATGAAATAAATGCCTTCTATACACCTCAAACATTCACTCTAAAACAGAAGATTATGGTTTTTCGCAATATTTTTAGAAATTTGGGCTCTTTTAGTAACATGAACACTTGCGCTGAAGCATCTTTTATGCTCATTTCTTGTCTTTCAGGATTTATTCTGAGTTTTATTTTGTTTATTTGATGAAAATGAACAAGAATACACACCATGGAAACATTTTTGTTTGATTTGTGTCGAGTGAGATTTTCACCTAGAACCCAAAGGGGGGGGTATTGGCACTTTTCATGGAAAAATGTGAAAAATTAAATTTTCTAAAAATGTAATAAATGCCTTCTATACACCTAAAACATTCACTCTAAAACTGAAAATTGTTGCTTTTCGCAATATTTTTAGAAATTTGGGCTCTTTTAGTAGCATGAACACTTGCGCTGAAGCATCTTTTATGCTCATATCTTATCTTTCAGGATTTATTCTGAGTTTTATTTTGTTTATTTGATGAAAATGAACAAGAATACACACCATGGAAACATTTTTGTTTGATTTGTGTCGAGTGAGATTTTCACCTAGAACCCAAAGGGGGGGTATTGGCACTTTTCATGGAAAAATGTGAAAAATTAAATTTTCTAAAAATGAAATAAATGCCTTCTATACACCTCAAACATTCACTCCAAAAAAGAAGATGGTGGTTTTTCGCAATATTTTTAGAAATTTGGGCTCTTATAGTAACAATAACACTTGCGCTGAAGCATCTTTTATGCTCATTTCTTGTTTTTCAGGATTTATTCTGGGTTTAATTTTGTTTATTTGATGAAAATGAACAACAATACACACCATGGAAACATTTATGTTTGATTTGTGTCGAGTGAGATTTTCACCTAGAACCCAATGGGGGGGTTTTGGCACTTTTCACGGAAAAATGTGAAAAATTAAATTTTCTAAAAATGAAATAAATGCCTTCTATACACCTCAAACATTCACTCCAAAAAAGAAGATTGTGGTTTTTCGCAATATTTTTAGAAATTTGGGCTCTTATAGTAACAAACACACTTGCGCTGAAGCATCTTTTATGCTCATTTCTTGTTTTTCAGGATTTATTCTGGGTTTAATTTTGTTTATTTGATGAAAATGAACAACAATACACACCATGGAAACATTTTTGTTTGATTTGTGTCGAGTGAAATTTTCACCTAGAACCCAAAGGGGGGGGGTATTGGCACTTTTCACGGAAAAATGTGAAAAATTAAATTTTCTAAAAACGAAATAAATGCCTTCTATACACCTCAAACATTCACTCTAAAAATGAAAATTTTTGCTTTTCGCAATATTTTTAGAAATTTGACTCTTATAGTAACATAAACACTTGCGCTGAAGCATCTTTTATGCTCATTTCTTGTCTTTCAGGATTTATTCTGGGTTTAATTTTGTTTATTTGATGAAAATGAACAACAATATACACCATGCAAACATTTTTGTTTGATTTTTGTCTAGTGAGATTTTCACCTAGAACCCAAAGGGGGGGGTATTGGCACTTTTCATGGAAAAATGTGAAAAATTAAATTTTCTAAAAATGAAATAAATGCCTTCTATACACCTCAAACATTCACTCCAAAAAAGAAGATTATGGTTTTTCGCAATATTTTTAGAAATTTGGGCTCTTATAGTAAGAATAACACTTGCGCTGAAGCATCTTTTATGCTCATTTCTTGTTTTTCAGGATTTATTCTGGGTTTAATTTTGTTTATTTGATGAAAATGAACAACAATACACACCATGGAAACATTTTTGTTTGATTTGTGTCGAGTGAGATTTTCACCTAGAACCCAAAGGGGGGGGTATTGGCACTTTTCATGGAAAAATGTGAAAAATTAAATTTTCTAAAAATGAAATAAATGCCTTCTATACACCTGAAACATTCACTCTAAAACAGAAGATTGTGGTTTATCGCAATATTTTTAGAAATTTGGGCTCTTATAGTAAGAATAACACTTGCGCTGAAGCATCTTTTATGCTCATTTCTTGTCTTTCAGGATTTATTCTGGGTTTAATTTTGTTTATTTGATGAAAATAAACAACAATAGACACCATGGAAACATTTTTGTTTGATTTGTGTCGAGTGAGATTTTCACCTAGAACCCAAAGGGGGGTATTGGCACTTTTCATGTAAAAAAGAGAAAAATTAAATTTTCTAAAAATGAAATAAATGCCTTCTATACACCTCAAACATTCACTCTAAAACAGAAGATTATGGTTTTTCGCAATATTTTTAGAAATTTGGGCTCTTTTAGTAACATGAACACTTGCGCTGAAGCATCTTTTATGCTCATTTCTTGTCTTTCAGGATTTATTCTGAGTTTTATTTTGTTTATTTGATGAAAATGAACAAGAATACACACCATGGAAACATTTTTGTTTGATTTGTGTCGAGTGAGATTTTCACCTAGAACCCAAAGGGGGGGGTATTGGCACTTTTCATGGAAAAATGTGAAAAATTAAATTTTCTAAAAATGTAATAAATGCCTTCTATACACCTAAAACATTCACTCTAAAACTGAAAATTGTTGCTTTTCGCAATATTTTTAGAAATTTGGGCTCTTTTAGTAACATGAACACTTGCGCTGAAGCATCTTTTATGCTCATATTTTATCTTTCAGGATTTATTCTGTGTTTGATTTTGTTTATTTGATGAAAATGAACAAGAATACACACCATGGAAACATTTTTGTTTGATTTGTGTCGAGTGAGATTTTCACCTAGAACCCAAAGGGGGGGGTATTGGCACTTTTCATGGAAAAATGTGAAAAATAAAATTTTCTAAAAATGTAATAAATGCCTTCTATACACCCGAAACATTCAGTCTAAAACTGAAAATTGTTGCTTTTCGCAATATTTT
This sequence comes from Hetaerina americana, assembly GCF_022747635.1. Classification (NCBI taxonomy): domain Eukaryota; kingdom Metazoa; phylum Arthropoda; class Insecta; order Odonata; family Calopterygidae; genus Hetaerina; species Hetaerina americana. Next base: position 127,239 of record NW_027286904.1, read on the forward strand.
TAGAAATTTGGGCTCTTTTAGTAACATTGACACTTGCGCTGAAGCATCTTTTATGCTCATATCTTATCTTTCAGGATTTATTCTGAGTTTTATTTTGTTTATTTGATGAAAATGAACAAGAATACACACCATGGAAACATTTTTGTTTGATTTGTGTCGAGTGAGATTTTCACCTAGAACCCAAAGGGGGGGGTATTGGCACTTTTCATGGAAAAATGTGAAAAATTAAATTTTCTAAAAATGAAATAAATGCCTTCTATACACCTCAAACATTCCCTCCAAAAAAGAAGATTGTGGTTTTTCGCAATATTTTTAGAAATTTGGGCTCTTATAGTAACAAACACACTTGCGCTGAAGCATCTTTTATGCTCATTTCTTGTTTTTCAGGATTTATTCTGGGTTTAATTTTGTTTATTTGATGAAAATGAACAACAATACATACCATGGAAACATTTTTGTTTGATTTGTGTCGAGTGAGATTTTCACCTGGAACCCAAAGGGGGGGGTATTGGCACTTTTCATGGAAAAATGTGAAAAATTAAATTTTCTAAAAATGAAATAAATGCCTTCTATACACCTCAAACATTCACTCTAAAACAGAAGATTGTGGTTTATCGCAATATTTTTAGAAATTTGGGCTCTTATAGTAAGAATTACACTTGCGCTGAAGCATCTTTTATGCTCATTTCTTGTTTTTCAGGATTTATTCTGGGTTTAATTTTGTTTATTTGATGAAAATGAACAAGAATACACACCATGGAAACATTTTTGTTTGATTTGTGTCGAGTTAGATTTTCACCTAGAACCCAAAGGGGGGGGTATTGGCACTTTTCACGGAAAAATGTGAAAAATTAAATTTTCTAAAAATGAAATAAATGCCTTCTATACACCTCAAACATTCACCCCAAAAAAGAAGATTGTGGTTTTTCGCAATATTTTTAGAAATTTGGGCTCTTATAGTAAGAATAACACTTGCGCTGAAGCATCTTTTATGCTCATTTCTTGTTTTTCAGGATTTATTCTGGGTTTAATTTTGTTTATTTGATGAAAATGAACAACAATACACACCATGGAAACATTTTTGTTTGATTTGTGCCGAGTGAGATTTTCACCTAGAACCCAAAGGGGGGGGTATTGGCACTTTTCATGGAAAAATGTGAAAAATTAAATATTCTAAAAATGTAATAAATGCCCTCTATACACCTGAAACATTCACTCTAAAACTGAAATTTGTTGCTTTTCGCAATATTTTTAGAAATTTGGGCTCTTTTAGTAACATGAACACTTGCGCTGAAGCATCTTTTATGCTCATATCTTATCTTTCAGGATTTATTCTGAGTTTTATTTTGTTTATTTGATGAAAATGAACAAAAAAACACAGCATGGAAACATTTTTGTTTGATATGTGTCGAGTGAGATTTTCACCTAGAACCCAAAGGGGGGTGTATTGGCACTTTTCATGGAAAAATGTGAAAAATTAAATTTTCTAAAAATGAAATAAATGCCTTCTATACACCTCAAACATTCACTCCAAAAAAGAAGATTGTGGTTTTTCGCAATATTTTTAGAAATTTGGGCTCTTATAGTAAGAATAACACTTACGCTGAAGCATCTTTTATGCTCATTTCTTGTCTTTCAGGATTTATTCTGGGTTTAATTTTGTTTATTTGATGAAAATGAACAACAATACACACCATGGAAACATTTTTGTTTGATTTGTTTCGAGGGAGATTTTCACCCAGAACCCAAACGGGGGGGTATTGGCACTTTTCATGGAAAAATGTGAAAAATGAAATTTTCTAAAAATGTAATAAATGCCTTCTATACACCTGAAACATTCACTCTAAAACTGAAAATTGTTGCTTTTCGCAATATTTTTAGAAATTTGGGCTCTTTTAGTAACATGAACACTTGCGCTGAAGCATCTTTTATGCTCATATCTTATCTTTCAGGATTTATTCTGAGTATTATTTTGTTTATTTGATGAAAATGAACAAGAATACACACCATGGAAACATTTTTGTTTGATTTGTGTCGAGTGAGATTTTCACCTAGAACACAAAGGGGGGGGTATTGGCACTTTTCATGGAAAAATGTGAAAAATTAAATTTTCTAAAAATGTAATAAATGCCTTTAATACACCTGAAACATTCACTCTAAAACTGAAAATTGTTGCTTTTCGCAATATTTTTAGAAATTTGGGCTCTTTTAGTAACATGAACACTTGCGCTGAAGCATCTTTTATGCTCATACCTTATCTTTCAGGATTTATTCTGAGTTTTATTTTGTTTATTTGATGAAAATGAACAAGAATACACACCAAGGAAACATTTTTGTTTGATTTGTGTCGAGTGAGATTTTCACCTAGAACCCAAAGGGAGGGGTGTTGGCACTTTTCACGGAAAAATGTGAAAAATTAAATTTTCAAAAAATGAAATAAATGCCTTCTATACACCTCAAACATTCACTCCAAAAAAGAAGATTGTGGTTTTTCGCAATATTTTTAGAAATTTGGGCTCTTATAGTAAGAATAACACTTGCGCTGAAGCATCTTTTATGCTCATTTCTTGTTTTTCAGGATTTATTCTGGGTTTAATTTTGTTTATTTGATGAAAATGAACAACAATACACACCATGGAAACATTTTTGTTTGATTTGTGTCGAGTGAGATTTTCACCTGGAACCCAAAGGGGGGGGTATTGGCACTTTTCATGGAAAAATGTGAAAAATTAAATTTTCTAAAAATGAAATAAATGCCTTCTATACACCTCAAACATTCACTCTAAAAATGAAAATTTTTGCTTTTCGCAATATTTTTAGAAATTTGGCTCTTATAGTAACATTTACACTTGCGCTGAAGCATCTTTTATGCTCATTTCTTGTCTTTCAGGATTTATTCTGGGTTTAATTTTGTTTATTTGATGAAAATGAACAACAATACACACCATGGAAACATTTTTGTTTGATTTGTGCGGAGTGAGATTTTCACCTAGAACCCAAAGGGGGGGGGTATTGGCACTTTTCATGGAAAAATGTGAAAAATGAAATTTTCTAAAAATGTAATAAATGCCTTCTATACACCTGAAACATTCACTCTAAAACGGAAAATTGTTGCTTTTCGCAATATTTTTAGAAATTTGGGCCCCTTTAATAACATGAACACTTGCGCTGAAGCATCTTTTATGCTCATATTTTATCTTTCAGGATTTATTCTGAGTTTGATTTTGTTTATTTGATGAAAATGAACAAGAATACACACCATGGAAACATTTTTGTTTGATTTGTGTCGAGTGAGATTTTCACCTAGAACCCAAAGGGGGGTGTATTGGCACTTTTCATGGAAAAATGTGAAAAATAAAATTTTCTAAAAATGTAATAAATGCCTTCTATACACCTGAAACATTCAGTCTAAAACTGAAAATTGTTGCTTTTCGCAATATTTTTAGAAATTTGGGCTCTTTTAGTAACATTGACACTTGCGCTGAAGCATCTTTTATGCTCATATCTTATCTTTCAGGATTTATTCTGAGTTTTATTTTGTTTATTTGATGAAAATGAACAAGAATACACACCATGGAAACATTTTTGTTTGATTTGTGTCGAGTGAGATTTTCACCTAGAACCCAAAGGGGGGGGTGTTGGCACTTTTCATGGAAAAATGTGAAAAATTAAATTTTCTAAAAATGAAATAAATGCCTTCTATACACCTCAAACATTCACTTCAAAAAAGGAGATTGTGGTTTTTCGCAATATTTTTAGAAATTTGGGCTCTTTTAGTAACATTAATACTTGCGCTGAAGCATCTTTTATGCTCATTTTGTTGTTTTTCAGGATTTATTCTGGGTTTAATTTTGTTTATTTGATGAAAATAAACAACAATACACACCATGGAAACATTTTTGTTTGATTTGTATCGAGTGAGATTTTCACCTAGAACCCAAAGGGGGGGGTATTGGCACTTTTCATGGAAAAATGTGAAAAATTAAATTTTCTAAAAATTAAATAAATGCCTTCTATACACCTCAAACATTCACTCTAAAAATGAAAATTGTTGCTTTTCGCAATATTTTTAGAAATTTGGCTCTTATAGTAACATTAACACTTGCGCTAAAGCATCTTTTATGCTCATTTCTTGTCTTTCAGGATTTATTCTGGGTTTAATTTTGTTTATTTGATGAAAATGAACAACAATACACACCATGGAAACATTTTTGTTTTATTTGTGTCGAGTGAGATTTTCACCTAGAACCCAAAGGGGGGGGTATTGGCACTTTTCATGGAAAAATGTGAAAAATTAAATTTTCTAAAAATGAAATAAATGCCTTCTATACACCTCAAACATTCACTCCAAAAAAGAAGATTGTGGTTTTTCGCAATATTTTTAGAAATTTGGGCTCTTATAGTAAGAATAACACTTGCGCTGAAGCATCTTTTATGCTCATTTCTCTATTTTTCAGGATTTTTTCTGGGTTTAATTTTGTTTATTTGATGAAAATGAACAACAATACACACCATGGAAACATTTTTGTTTGATTTGTGTCGAGTGAGATTTTCACCTAGAACCCAAAGGGGGGGTATTGGCACTTTTCATGGAAAAATGTGAAAAATTAAATTTTCTAAAAATGAAATAAATGCGTTCTATACACCTCAAACATTCACTCCAAAAATGAAGATTGTGGTTTTTCGCAATATTTTTAGAAATTTGGGATCTTATAGTAAGAATAACACTTGCGCTGAAGCATCTTTTATGCTCATTTCTTGTTTTTCAGGATTTATTCTGGGTTTAATTTTGTTTATTTGATGAAAATGAACAAGAATACACATAATGGAAATATTTTTGTTTGATTTGTGTCGAGTGAGATTTTCACCTAGAACCCAAAGGGGTATTGGCACTTTTCATGGAAAAATGTGAAAAATTAAATTTTCTAAAAATGTAATAAATGCCTTCTATACACCTGAAACATTCACTCTAAAACTGAAAATTGTTGCTTTTCGCAATATTTTTAGAAATTTGGGCTCTTTTAGTAAGAATAACACTTGCGCTGAAGCATCTTTTATGCTCATTTCTTGTTTTTTAGGATTTATTCTGGGTTTAATTTTGTTTATTTGATGAAAATGAACAACAATACACACCATGGAAACATTTGTGAGTGAGATTTTCACCTAGAACCCAAAGGGGGGGTATTGGCACTTTTCATGGAAAAATGTGAAAAATTAAATTTTCTAAAAATGAAATAAATGCCTTCTATAAACCTCAAACATTCACTCTAAAACAGAAGATTGTGGTTTATCGCAATATTTTTAGAAATTTCGGCTCTTATAGTAAGAATAACACTTGCGCTGAAGCATCTTTTATGCTCATTTCTTGTCTTTCAGGATTTATTCTGGGTTTAATTTTGTTTATTTGATGAAAATGAACAAGAATACACACCATGGAAACATTTTTGTTTGATTTGTGTCGAGTGAGATTTTCACCTAGAACCCAAAGGGGGGGGTATTGGCACTTTTCACGGAAAAATGTGAAAAATTAAATTTTCTAAAAATGAAATAAATGCCTTCTATACACCTCAAACATTCACTCGAAAAATGAAAATTGTTGCTTTTCGCAATATTTTTAGAAATTTGGCTCTTATAGTAACTTTAACACTTGCGCTGAAGCATCTTTTATGCTCATTTCTTGTCTTTCAGGATTTATTCTGGGTTTAATTTTGTTTATTTGATGAAAATGAACAACAATACAAACCATGGAAACATTTTTGTTTTATTTGTGTCGAGTGAGATTTTCACCTAGAACCCAAAGGGGGGGTATTGGCACTTTTCATGGAAAAATGTGAAAAATTAAATTTTCTAAAAATGTAATAAATGCCTTCTATACACCTCAAACATTCACTCTAAAACAGAAGATTGTGGTTTTTCGCAATATTTTTAGAAATATGGGCTCTTTTAGTAAGAATAACACTTGCGCTGAAGCATCCTATATGCTCATTTCTTGTCTTTCAGGATTTATTCTGGGTTTAATTTTGTTTATTTGATGAAAATGAACAACAATACACACCATGGAAACATTTTTGTTTGATTTGTGTCGAGTGAGATTTTCACCTAGAACCCAAAGGGTATTGGCACTTTTCATGGAAAAATGTGAAAAATTAAATTTTCTAAAAATGAAATAAATGCCTTCTATACACCTCAAACATTCACTCTAAAACAGAAGATTGTGGTTTTTCGCAATATTTTTAGAAATTTTGGCTCTTATAGTAAGAATAACACTTGCGCTGAAGTATCTTTTATGCTCATTTCTTGTCTTTCAGGATTTATTCTGGGTTTAATTTTGTTTTTTTGATGAAAATGAACTACAATACACAACATGGAAACATTTTTGTTTGATTTGTGTCGAGTGAGATTTTCACCCAGAACCCAAAGGGGGGGGTATTGGCACTTTTCATGGAAAAATGTGAAAAATGAAATTTTCTAAAAATGTAATAAATGCCTTCTATACACCTGAAACATTCACTCTAAAACTGAAAATTGTGGTTTTTCGCAATATTTTTAGAAATTTGGGCTCTTTTAGTAACATGAACATTTGCGCTGAAGCATCTTTTATGCTCATATCTTATCTTTCAGGATTTATTCTGAGTTTTATTTTGTTTATTTGATGAAAATGAACTACAATACACACCATGGAAACATTTTTGTTTGATTTGTGTCGAGTGAGATTTTCACCTAGAACCCAAAGGGGGGGGTATTGGCACTTTTCATGGAAAAATGTGAAAAATGAAATTTTCTAAAAATGTAATAAATGCCTTCGATACACCTGAAACATTCACTCTAAAACTGAAAATTGTTGCTTTTCGCAATATTTTCAGAAATTTGGGCTCTTTTAGTAACATTAACACTTGCGCTGAAGCATCTTTTATGCTCATTTCTTGTTTTTCAGGATTTATTCTGGGTTTAATTTTGTTTATTTGATGAAAATGAACAAGAATACACACCATGGAAACATTTTTGTTTGATTTGTGTCGAGTGAGATTTTCACCTAGAACCCAAAGGGGGGGGTATTGGCACTTTTCACGGAAAAATGTGAAAAATTAAATTTTCTAAAAATGAAATAAATGCCTTCTATACACCTCAAACATTCACTCTAAAAATGAAAATTGTTGCTTTTCGCAATATTTTTAGAAATTTGGCTCTTATAGTAACATTAACACTTGCGCTGAAGCATCTTTTATGCTCATTTCTTGTCTTTCAGGATTTATTCTGGGTTTAATTTTTTTTATTTGATGAAAATGAACAACAATACACACCATGGAAACTTTTTTGTTTGATTTGTGTCGAGTGAGATTTTCACCTAGAACCCAAAGGGGGGGTATTGGCACTTTTCACGGAAAAATGTGAAAAATTAAATTTTCTAAAAATGAAATAAATGCCTTCTATACACCTCAAACATTCACTCTAAAAATGAAAATTGTTGCTTTTTGCAATATTTTTAGAAATTTGGCTCTCTTAGTAACATTAACACTTGCGCTGAAGCATCTTTAATTCTCATTTCTTGTCTTTCAGGATTTATTCTGGGTTTAATTTTGTTTATTTGATGAAAATGAACAAGAATACACACCATGGAAACATTTTTGTTTGATTTGTGTCGAGTGAGATTTTTACCTAGAACCCAAAGGGGGGGTATTGGCACTTTTCATGGAAAATGTGAAAAATTAAATTTTCTAAAAATGAAATAAATGCCTTCTATACACCTCAAACATTCACTCCAAAAAAGAAGATTGTGGTTTTTCGCAATATTTTTAGAAATTTGGGCTCTTTTAGTAACATGAACACTTGCGCTGAAGCATCTTTTATGCTCATTTCTTGTTTTTCAGGATTTATTCTGGGTTTAATTTTGTTTATTTGATGAAAATGAACAACCATACACACCATGGAAACATTTGTGAGTGAGATTTTCACCTAGAACCCAAAGGGGGGGGTATTGGCACTTTTCATGGAAAAATGTGAAAAATGAAATTTTCTAAAAATGAAATAAATGCCCTCTATACACCTCAAACATTCACTCTAAAACAGAAGATTGTGGTTTATCGCAATATTTTTAGAAATTTGGGCTCTTATAGTAAGAATAACACTTGCGCTGAAGCATCTTTTATGCTCATTTCTTGTCTTTCAGGATTTATTCTGGGTTTAATTTTGTTTATTTGATGAAAATAAACAACAATACACACCATGGAAACATTTTTGTTTGATTTTTGTCGAGTGAGATTTTCACCTAGAACCCAAAGGGGGGGGTATTGGCACTTTTCACGGAAAAATGTGAAAAATTAAATTTTCTAAAAATGAAATAAATGCCTTCTATACACCTCAAACATTCACTCTAAAAATGAAAATTGTTGCTTTTCGCAATATATTTAGAAATTTGGCTCTTATAGTAACATTAACACTTGCGCTGAAGCATCTTTTATGCTCATTTCTTGTCTTTCAGGATTTATTCTGGGTTTAATTTTGTTTATTTGATGAAAATGAACAACAATACACACCATGGAAACATTATTGTTTGATTTGTGTCGAGTGAGATTTTCACCTAGAACCCAAAGAGGGGGGTATTGGCACTTTTCACGGAAAAATGTGAAAAATTAAATTTTCTAAAAATGAAATAAATGCCTTCTATACACCTCAAACATTCACTCTAAAAATGAAAATTGTTGCTTTTCGCAATATTTTTAGAAATTTGGCTCTTATAGTAACATTAACACTTGCGCTGAAGCATCTTTTATGCTCATTTCTTGTCTTTCAGGATTTATTCTGGGTTTAATTTTGTTTATTTGATGAAAATGAACAACAATACACACCATGGAAACATTTTTGTTTGATTTGTGTCGAGTGAGATTTTCACCCCGAACCCAAAGGGGGGGGTATTGGCACTTTTCACGGAAAAATGTGAAAAATTAAATTTTCTAAAAATGAAATAAATGCCTTCTATACACCTCAAACATTCACTCTAAAAATGAAAATTGTTGCTTTTCGCAATATTTTTAGAAATTTGGCTCTTATAGTAACATTAACACTTGCGCTGAAGCATCTTTTATTCTCATTTCTTGTCTTTCAGGATTTATTCTGGGTTTAATTTTGTTTATTTGATGAATATGAACAACAATACACACCATGGAAACATTTTTGTTTGATTTGTGTCGAGTGAGATTTTCACCCAGAACCCAAAGGGGGGGGTATTGGCACTTTTCACGGAAAAATGTGAAAAATTAAATTTTCTAAAAATGAAATAAATGCCTTCTATACACCTCAAACATTCACTTTAAAAATGAAAATTGTTGCTTTTCGCAATATTTTTAGAAATTTGGCTCTTATAGTAACATTAACACTTGCGCTGAAGCATCTTTTATTCTCATTTCTTGTCTTTCAGGATTTATTCTGGGTTTAATTTTGTTTATTTGATGAAAATGAACAACCATACACACCATGGAAACATTTGTGAGTGAGATTTTCACCTAGAACCCAAAGGGGGGGGTATTGGCACTTTTCATGGAAAAATGTGAAAAATTAAATTTTCTAAAAATGAAATAAATGCCTTCTATACACCTCAAACATTCACTCTAAAACAGAAGATTGTTGTTTTTCGCAATATTTTTAGAAATTTGGGCTCTTATAGTAAGAATAACACTTGCGCTGAAGTATCTTTTATGCTCATTTCTTGTCTTTCAGGATTTATTCTGGGTTTAATTTTGTTTTTTTGAAGAAAATGAACTACAATACACACCATGGAAACATTTTTGTTTGATTTGTGTCGAGTGAGATTTTCACCCAGAACCCAAAGGGGGGGGTATTGGCACTTTTCACGGAAAAATGTGAAAAATTAAATTTTCTAAAAATGTAATAAATGCCTTCTATACACCTGAAACATTCACTCTAAAACTGAAAATTGTGGTTTTTCGCAATATTTTTAGAAATTTGGGCTCTTTTAGTAACATGAACACTTGAGCTGAAGCATCTTTTATGCTCATATCTTATCTTTCAGGATTTATTCTGAGTTTTATTTTGTTTATTTGATGAAAATGAACAAGAATACACACCATGGAAACATTTTTGTTTGATTTGTGTCGAGTGAGATTTTCACCTAGAACCCAAAGGGGGGGGGGTATTGGCACTTTTCATGGAAAAATGTGAAAAATGAAATTTTCTAAAAATGTAATAAATGCCTTTTATACACCTGAAACATTCACTCTAAAAATGAAAATTGTTGCTTTTCGCAATATTTTTAGAAATTTGGCTCTTATAGTAACATTAACACTTGCGCTGAAGCATCTTTTATTCTCATTTCTTGTCTTTCAGGATTTATTCTGGGTTTAATTTTGTTTATTTGATGAAAATGAACAACAATACACACCATGGAAACATTTTTGTTTGATTTGTGTTTAGTGAGATTTTCACCTAGAACCCAAAGGGGGGGGTATTGGCACTTTTCATGGAAAATGTGAAAAATTAAATTTTCTAAAAATGAAATAAATGCCTTCTATACACCTCAAACATTCACTCCAAAAAAGAAGATTGTGGTTTTTCGCAATATTTTTAGAAATTTGGGCTCTTATAGTAAGAATAACACTTGCGCTGAAGCATCTTTTATGCTCATTTCTTGTTTTTCAGGATTTATTCTGGGTTTAATTTTGTTTATTTGATGAAAATGAACAACCATACACACCATGGAAACATTTGTGAGTGAGATTTTCACCTAGAACCCAAAGGGGGGGGTATTGGCACTTTTCATGGAAAAATGTGAAAAATTAAATTTTCTAAAAATGAAATAAATACCTTCTATACACCTCAAACATTCACTCTAAAACAGAAGATTGTGGTTTTTCGCAATATTTTTAGAAATTTGGGCTTTTATAGTTAGAATAACACTTGCGCTGAAGTATCTTTTATGCTCATTTCTTGTCTTTCAGGATTTATTCTGGGTTTAATTTTGTTTTTTTTGAAGAAAATGAACTAAAATACACACCATGGAAACATTTTTGTTTGATTTGTGTCGAGTGAGATTTTCACCCAGAACCCAAAGGGGGGGGTATTGGCACTTTTCATGGAAAAATGTGAAAAATTAAATTTTCTAAAAATGTAATAAATGCCTTCTATACACCTGAAACATTCACTCTAAAACTGAAAATTGTGGTTTTTCGCAATATTTTTAGAAATTTGGGCTCTTTTAGTAACATGAACACTTGCGCTGAAGCATCTTTTATGCTCATTTCTTGTGTTTCAGGATTTATTCTGGGTTTAATTTTGTTTATTTGATGAAAATAAACAACAATACACACCATGGAAACATTTTTGTTTGATTTGTGTCGAGTGAGATTTTCACCTAGAACCCAAAGGGGGGGGTATTGGCACTTTTCATGGAAAAATGTGAAAAATTAAATTTTCTAAAAATGAAATAAATGCCTCCTATACACCTCAAACATTCACTCTAAAAATGAAAATTGTTGCTTTTCGCAATATTTTTAGAAATTTGGCTCTTATAGTAACATTAACACTTGCGCTGAAGCATCTTTTATGCTCATTTCTTGTCTTTCAGGATTTATTCTGGGTTTAATTTTGTTTATTTGATGAAAATGAACAACATAACACACCATGGAAACATTTTTGTTTGAATTGTTTTTGGTGAGATTTTCACCTAGAACCCAAAAGGGGGGGGGTATTGGCACTTTTCATGGAAAAATGTGAAAAATTAAATTTTCTAAAAATGAAATAAATGCCTTCTCTACACCTCAAACATTCACTCCAAAAAAGAAGATTGTGGTTTTTCGCAATATTTTTAGAAATTTGGGCTCTTATAGTAAGAATAACACTTGCGCTGAAGCATCTTTTATGCTCATTTCTTGTTTTTCAGGATTTATTCTGGGTTTAATTTTGTTTATTTGATGAAAATGAACAAGAATACACATAATGGAAACATTTTTGTTTGATTTGTGTCGAGTGAGATTTTCACCTAGAACCCAAAGGGGGGGGTATTGGCACTTTTCATGGAAAAATGTGAAAAATTAAATTTTCTAAAAATGAAATAAATGCCTTCTATACACCTCAAACATTCACTCCAAAAAAGAAGATTATGGTTTTTCGCAATATTTTTAGAAATTTTGGCTCTTATAGTAAGAATAACACTTGCGCTGAAGCATCTTTTATGCTCATTTCTTGTTTTTCAGGATTTATTCTGGGTTTAATTTTGTTTATTTGATGAAAATGAACAACAATACACACCATGGAAACATTTGTGAGTGAGATTTTCACCTAGAACCCAAAGGGGGGGGTATTGGCACTTTTCATGGAAAAATGTGAAAAATGAAATTTTCTAAAAATGAAATAAATGCCTTCTATACACCTCAAACATTCACTCTAAAACAGAAGATTGTGGTTTATCGCAATATTTTTAGAAATTTGGCTCTTATAGTAACATTAACACTTGCGCTGAAGCATCTTTTATGCTCATTTCTTGTCTTTCAGGATTTATTCTGGGTTTAATTGTGTGTTTTTGATGAAAATGAACAACAATACACACCATGGAAACATTTTTGTTTGATTTGTGTCGAGTGAGATTTTCACCCAGAACCCAAAGGGGGGGGTATTGGCACTTTTCACGGAAAAATGTGAAAAATTAAATTTTCTAAAAATGAAATAAATGCCTTCTATACACCTCAAACATTCACTCAAAAAATGAAAATTGTTGCTTTTCGCAATATTTTTAGAAATTTGGCTCTTATAGTAACATTAACACTTGCGCTGAAGCATCTTTTATTCTCATTTCTTGTCTTTCAGGATTTATTCTGGGTTTAATTTTGTTTATTTGATGAAAATGAATAACAATACACACCATGGAAATATTTTTGTTTGATTTGTGTTTAGTGAGATTTTCACCTAGAACCCAAAGGGGGGGGTATTGGCACTTTTCATGGAAAATGTGAAAAATTAAATTTTCTAAAAATGAAATAAATGCCTTCTATACACCTCAAACATTCACTCCAAAAAAGAAGATTGTGGTTTTTCGCAATATTTTTAGAAATTTGGGCTCTTATAGTAAGAATAACACTTGCGCTGAAGCATCTTTTATGCTCATTTCTTGTTTTTCAGGATTTATTCTGGGTTTAATTTTGTTTATTTGATGAAAATGAACAACCATACACACCATGGAAACATTTGTGAGTGAGATTTTCACCTAGAACCCAAAGGGGGGGTATTGGCACTTTTCATGGAAAAATGTGAAAAATTAAATTTTCTAAAAATGAAATAAATGCCTTCTATACACCTCAAACATTCACTCTAAAACAGAAGATTGTGGTTTTTCGCAATATTTTTAGAAATTTGGGCTCTTATAGTTAGAATAACACTTGCGCTGAAGCATCTTTTATGCTCATTTCTTGTGTTTCAGGATTTATTCTGGGTTTAATTTTGTTTATTTGATGAAAATAAACAACAATACACACCATGGAAACATTTTTGTTTGATTTGTGTCGAGTGAGATTTTCACCTAGAACCCAAAGGGGGGGGTATTGGCACTTTTCATGGAAAAATGTGAAAAATTAAATTTTCTAAAAATGAAATAAATGCCTCCTATACACCTCAAACATTCACTCTAAAAATGAAAATTGTTGCTTTTCGCAATATTTTTAGAAATTTGGCTCTTATAGTAACATTAACACTTGCGCTGAAGCATCTTTTATGCTCATTTCTTGTCTTTCAGGATTTATTCTGGGTTTAATTTTGTTTATTTGATGAAAATGAACAACATAACACACCATGGAAACATTTTTGTTTGATTTGTGTTTAGTTAGATTTTCACCTAGAACCCAAAAGGGGGGGGGTATTGGCACTTTTCATGGAAAAATGTGAAAAATTAAATTTTCTAAAAATGAAATAAATGCCTTCTATACACCTCAAACATTCACTCTAAAACAGAAGATTGTGGTTTTTCGCAATATTTTTAGAAATTTGGGCTCTTATAGTAAGAATAACACTTGCGCTGAAGTATCTTTTATGCTCATTTCTTGTCTTTCAGGATTTATTCTGGGTTTAATTTTGTTTTTTTGAAGAAAATGAACTACAATACACACCATGGAAACATTTTTGTTTGATTTGTGTCGAGTGAGATTTTCACCCAGAACCCAAAGGGGGGGGTATTGGCACTTTTCACGGAAAAATGTGAAAAATTAAATTTTCTAAAAATGTAATAAATGCCTTCTATACACCTGAAACATTCACTCTAAAACTGAAAATTGTGGTTTTTCGCAATATTTTTAGAAATTTGGGCTCTTTTAGTAACATGAACACTTGAGCTGAAGCATCTTTTATGCTCATATCTTATCTTTCAGGATTTATTCTGAGTTTTATTTTGTTTATTTGATGAAAATGAACAAGAATACACACCATGGAAACATTTTTGTTTGATTTGTGTCGAGTGAGATTTTCACCTAGAACCCAAAGGGGGGGGGGGTATTGGCACTTTTCATGGAAAAATGTGAAAAATGAAATTTTCTAAAAATGTAATAAATGCCTTTTATACACCTGAAACATTCACTCTAAAAATGAAAATTGTTGCTTTTCGCAATATTTTTAGAAATTTGGCTCTTATAGTAACATTAACACTTGCGCTGAAGCATCTTTTATTCTCATTTCTTGTCTTTCAGGATTTATTCTGGGTTTAATTTTGTTTATTTGATGAAAATGAACAACAATACACACCATGGAAACATTTTTGTTTGATTTGTGTTTAGTGAGATTTTCACCTAGAACCCAAAGGGGGGGGTATTGGCACTTTTCATGGAAAATGTGAAAAATTAAATTTTCTAAAAATGAAATAAATGCCTTCTATACACCTCAAACATTCACTCCAAAAAAGAAGATTGTGGTTTTTCGCAATATTTTTAGAAATTTGGGCTCTTATAGTAAGAATAACACTTGCGCTGAAGCATCTTTTATGCTCATTTCTTGTTTTTCAGGATTTATTCTGGGTTTAATTTTGTTTATTTGATGAAAATGAACAACCATACACACCATGGAAACATTTGTGAGTGAGATTTTCACCTAGAATCCAAAGGGGGGGGTATTGGCACTTTTCATGGAAAAATGTGAAAAATTAAATTTTCTAAAAATGAAATAAATACCTTCTATACACCTCAAACATTCACTCTAAAACAGAAGATTGTGGTTTTTCGCAATATTTTTAGAAATTTGGGCTCTTATAGTTAGAATAACACTTGCGCTGAAGTATCTTTTATGCTCATTTCTTGTCTTTCAGGATTTATTCTGGGTTTAATTTTGTTTTTTTGAAGAAAATGAACTAAAATACACACCATGGAAACATTTTTGTTTGATTTGTGTCGAGTGAGATTTTCACCCAGAACCCAAAGGGGGGGGTATTGGCACTTTTCATGAAAAATGTGAAAAATTAAATTTTCTAAAAATGTAATAAATGCCTTCTATACACCTGAAACATTCACTCTAAAACTGAAAATTGTGGTTTTTCGCAATATTTTTAGAAATTTGGGCTCTTTTAGTAACATGAACACTTGCGCTGAAGCATCTTTTATGCTCATTTCTTGTGTTTCAGGATTTATTCTGGGTTTAATTTTGTTTATTTGATGAAAATAAACAACAATACACACCATGGAAACATTTTTGTTTGATTTGTGTCGAGTGAGATTTTCACCTAGAACCCAAAGGGGGGGGTATTGGCACTTTTCATGGAAAAATGTGAAAAATTAAATTTTCTAAAAATGAAATAAATGCCTCCTATACACCTCAAACATTCACTCTAAAAATGAAAATTGTTGCTTTTCGCAATATTTTTAGAAATTTGGCTCTTATAGTAACATTAACACTTGCGCTGAAGCATCTTTTATGCTCATTTCTTGTCTTTCAGGATTTATTCTGGGTTTAATTTTGTTTATTTGATGAAAATGAACAACATAACACACCATGGAAACATTTTTGTTTGAATTGTGTTTAGTGAGATTTTCACCTAGAACCCAAAAGGGGGGGGGTATTGGCACTTTTCATGGAAAAATGTGAAAAATTAAATTTTCTAAAAATGAAATAAATGCCTTCTCTACACCTCAAACATTCACTCCAAAAAAGAAGATTGTGGTTTTTCGCAATATTTTTAGAAATTTGGGCTCTTATAGTAAGAATAACACTTGCGCTGAAGCATCTTTTATGCTCATTTCTTGTTTTTCAGGATTTATTCTGGGTTTAATTTTGTTTATTTGATGAAAATGAACAAGAATACACATAATGGAAACATTTTTGTTTGATTTGTGTCGAGTGAAATTTTCACCTAGAACCCAAAGGGGGGGGTATTGGCACTTTTCATGGAAAAATGTGAAAAATTAAATTTTCTAAAAATGAAATAAATGCCTTCTATACACCTCAAACATTCACTCCAAAAAAGAAGATTATGGTTTTTCGCAATATTTTTAGAAATTTTGGCTCTTATAGTAAGAATAACACTTGCGCTGAAGCATCTTTTATGCTCATTTCTTGTTTTTCAGGATTTATTCTGGGTTTAATTTTGTTTATTTGATGAAAATGAACAACAATACACACCATGGAAACATTTGTGAGTGAGATTTTCACCTAGAACCCAAAGGGGGGGGTATTGGCACTTTTCATGGAAAAATGTGAAAAATGAAATTTTCTAAAAATGAAATAAATGCCTTCTATACACCTCAAACATTCACTCTAAAACAGAAGATTGTGGTTTATCGCAATATTTTTAGAAATTTGGCTCTTATAGTAACATTAACACTTGCGCTGAAGCATCTTTTATGCTCATTTGTTGTCTTTCAGGATTTATTCTGGGTTTAATTGTGTGTTTTTGATGAAAATGAACAACAATACACACCATGGAAACATTTTTGTTTGATTTGTGTCGAGTGAGATTTTCACCCAGAACCCAAAGGGGGGGGTATTGGCACTTTTCACGGAAAAATGTGAAAAATTAAATTTTCTAAAAATGAAATAAATGCCTTCTATACACCTCAAACATTCACTCAAAAAATGAAAATTGTTGCTTTTCGCAATATTTTTAGAAATTTGGCTCTTATAGTAACATTAACACTTGCGCTGAAGCATCTTTTATTCTCATTTCTTGTCTTTCAGGATTTATTCTGGGTTTAATTTTGTTTATTTGATGAAAATGAATAACAATACACACCATGGAAATATTTTTGTTTGATTTGTGTTTAGTGAGATTTTCACCTAGAACCCAAAGGGGGGGGTATTGGCACTTTTCATGGAAAATGTGAAAAATTAAATTTTCTAAAAATGAAATAAATGCCTTCTATACACCTCAAACATTCACTCCAAAAAAGAAGATTGTGGTTTTTCGCAATATTTTTAGAAATTTGGGCTCTTATAGTAAGAATAACACTTGCGCTGAAGCATCTTTTATGCTCATTTCTTGTTTTTCAGGATTTATTCTGGGTTTAATTTTGTTTATTTGATGAAAATGAACAACCATACACACCATGGAAACATTTGTGAGTGAGATTTTCACCTAGAACCCAAAGGGGGGGTATTGGCACTTTTCATGGAAAAATGTGAAAAATTAAATTTTCTAAAAATGAAATAAATGCCTTCTATACACCTCAAACATTCACTCTAAAACAGAAGATTGTGGTTTTTCGCAATATTTTTAGAAATTTGGGCTCTTATAGTTAGAATAACACTTGCGCTGAAGCATCTTTTATGCTCATTTCTTGTGTTTCAGGATTTATTCTGGGTTTAATTTTGTTTATTTGATGAAAATAAACAACAATACACACCATGGAAACATTTTTGTTTGATTTGTGTCGAGTGAGATTTTCACCTAGAACCCAAAGGGGGGGGTATTGGCACTTTTCGTTGAAAAATGTGAAAAATTAAATTTTCTAAAAATGAAATAAATGCCTCCTATACACCTCAAACATTCACTCTAAAAATGAAAATTGTTGCTTTTCGCAATATTTTTAGAAATTTGGCTCTTATAGTAACATTAACACTTGCGCTGAAGCATCTTTTATGCTCATTTCTTGTCTTTCAGGATTTATTCTGGGTTTAATTTTGTTTATTTGAAGAAAATGAACAACATAACACACCATGGAAACATTTTTGTTTGATTTGTGTTTAGTTAGATTTTCACCTAGAACCCAAAAGGGGGGGGTATTGGCACTTTTCATGGAAAAATGTGAAAAATTAAATTTTCTAAAAATGAAATAAATGCCTTCTATACACCTCAAACATTCACTCCAAAAAAGAAGATTATGGTTTTTTCGCAATATTTTTAGAAATTTTGGCTCTTATAGTAAGAATAACACTTGCGCTGAAGCATCTTTTATGCTCATTTCTTGTTTTTCAGGATTTATTCTGGGTTTAATTTTGTTTATTTGATGAAAATGAACAACAATACACACCATGGAAACATTTGTGAGTGAGATTTTCACCTAGAACCCAAAGGGGGGGGTATTGGCACTTTTCATGGAAAAATGTGAAAAATTAAATTTTCTAAAAATGAAATAAATGCCTTCTATACACCTCAAACATTCACTCTAAAACAGAAGATTGTGGTTTATCGCAATATTTTTAGAAATTTGGGCTCTTATAGTAAGAATAACACTTGCGCTGAAGCATCTTTTATGCTCATTTCTTGTTTTTCAGGATTTATTCTGGGTTTAATTTTGTTTATTTGATGAAAATAAACAACAATACACACCATGGAAATATTTTTGTTTGATTTGTGTCGAGTGAGATTTTCACCTAGAACCCAAAGGGGGGGGTATTGGCACTTTTCATGGAAAAATGTGAAAAATGAAATTTTCTAAAAATGTAATAAATGCCTTCTATACACCTGAAACATTCACTCTAAAACTGAAAATTGTTGCTTTTCGCAATATTTTTAGAAATTTGGGCTCTTTTAGTAAGAATAACACTTGCGCTGAAGCATCTTTTATGCTCATTTCTTGTTTTTCAGGATTTATTCTGGGTTTAATTTTGTTTATTTGATGAAAATGAACAAGAATACACACCATGGAAACATTTTTGTTTGATATGTGTCGAGTGAGATTTTCACCTAGAACCCAAAGGGGGGGGGTATTGGCACTTTTCACGGAAAAATGTGAAAAATTAAATTTTCTAAAAATGAAATAAATGCCTTCTATACACCTCAAACATTCACCCCAAAAAAGAAGATTGTGGTTTTTCGCAATATTTTTAGAAATTTGGGCTCTTATAGTAAGAATAACACTTGCGCTGAAGCATCTTTTATGCTCATTTCTTGTGTTTCAGGATTTTTTCTGAGTTTTATTTTGTTTATTTGATGAAAATGAACAAGAATACACACCATGGAAACATTTTCGTTTGATTTGTGTCGAGTGAGATTTTCACCTAGAACCCAAAGGGGGGGGTATTGGCACTTTTCATGGAAAAATGTGAAAAATGAAATTTTCTAAAAATGTAATAAATGCCTTCTATACACCTGAAACATTCACTCTAAAAATGAAAATTGTTGCTTTTCGCAATATTTTTAGAAATTTGGCTCTTATAGTTACATTAACACTTGCGCTGAAGCATCTTTAATGCTCATTTCTTGTCTTTCAGGATTTAATCTGGGTTTAATTTTGTTTATTTGATGAAAATGAACAACAATACACACCATGGAAACATTTTTGTTTGATTTGTGTTTAGTGAGATTTTCACCTAGAACCCAAAGGGGGGGGTATTGGCACTTTTCATGGAAAAATGTGAAAAATTAAATTTTCTAAAAATGAAATAAATGCCTTCTATACACCTGAAACATTCACTCTAAAACTGAAAATTGTGGTTTTTCACAATATTTTTAGAAATTTGGGCTCTTTTAGTAACATGAACACTTGCGCTGAAGCATCTTTTATGCTCATTTCTTGTGTTTCAGGATTTATTCTGGGTTTAATTTTGTTTATTTGATGAAAATAAACAACAATACACACCATGGAAACATTTTTGTTTGATTTGTGTCGAGTGAGATTTTCACCTAGAACCCAAAGGGGGGGGTATTGGCACTTTTCATGGAAAAATGTGAAAAATTAAATTTTCTAAAAATGAAATAAATGCCTCCTATACACCTCAAACATTCACTCTAAAAATGAAAATTGTTGCTTTTCGCAATATTTTTAGAAATTTGGCTCTTATAGTAACATTAACACTTGCGCTGAAGCATCTTTTATGCTCATTTCTTGTCTTTCAGGATTTATTCTGGGTTTAATTTTGTTTATTTGATGAAAATGAACAACAATACACACCATGGAAACATTTGTGAGTGAGATTTTCACCTAGAACCCAAAGGGGGGGGTATTGGCACTTTTCATGGAAAAATGTGAAAAATGAAATTTTCTAAAAATGAAATAAATGCCTTCTATACACCTGAAACATTCACTCTAAAACTGAAAATTGTGGTTTTTCACAATATTTTTAGAAATTTGGGCTCTTTTAGTAACATGAACACTTGCGCTGAAGCATCTTTTATGCTCATTTCTTGTGTTTCAGGATTTATTCTGGGTTTAATTTTGTTTATTTGATGAAAATGAACAAGAATACACATAATGGAAACATTTTTGTTTGATTTGTGTCGAGTGAGATTTTCACCTAGAACCCAAAGGGGGGGGTATTGGCACTTTTCATGGAAAAATGTGAAAAATTAAATTTTCTAAAAATGAAATAAATGCCTTCTATACACCTCAAACATTCACTCCAAAAAAGAAGATTATGGTTTTTCGCAATATTTTTAGAAATTTTGGCTCTTATAGTAAGAATAACACTTGCGCTGAAGCATCTTTTATGCTCATTTCTTGTTTTTCAGGATTTATTCTGGGTTTAATTTTGTTTATTTGATGAAAATGAACAACAATACACACCATGGAAACATTTGTGAGTGAGATTTTCACCTAGAACCCAAAGGGGGGGGTATTGGCACTTTTCATGGAAAAATGTGAAAAATGAAATTTTCTAAAAATGAAATAAATGCCTTCTATACACCTCAAACATTCACTCTAAAACAGAAGATTGTGGTTTATCGCAATATTTTTAGAAATTTGGCTCTTATAGTAACATTAACACTTGCGCTGAAGCATCTTTTATGCTCATTTCTTGTCTTTCAGGATTTATTCTGGGTTTAATTGTGTGTTTTTGATGAAAATGAACAACAATACACACCATGGAAACATTTTTGTTTGATTTGTGTCGAGTGAGATTTTCACCCAGAACCCAAAGGGGGGGGTATTGGCACTTTTCACGGAAAAATGTGAAAAATTAAATTTTCTAAAAATGAAATAAATGCCTTCTATACACCTCAAACATTCACTCAAAAAATGAAAATTGTTGCTTTTCGCAATATTTTTAGAAATTTGGCTCTTATAGTAACATTAACACTTGCGCTGAAGCATCTTTTATTCTCATTTCTTGTCTTTCAGGATTTATTCTGGGTTTAATTTTGTTTATTTGATGAAAATGAATAACAATACACACCATGGAAATATTTTTGTTTGATTTGTGTTTAGTGAGATTTTCACCTAGAACCCAAAGGGGGGGGTATTGGCACTTTTCATGGAAAATGTGAAAAATTAAATTTTCTAAAAATGAAATAAATGCCTTCTATACACCTCAAACATTCACTCCAAAAAAGAAGATTGTGGTTTTTCGCAATATTTTTAGAAATTTGGGCTCTTATAGTAAGAATAACACTTGCGCTGAAGCATCTTTTATGCTCATTTCTTGTTTTTCAGGATTTATTCTGGGTTTAATTTTGTTTATTTGATGAAAATGAACAACCATACACACCATGGAAACATTTGTGAGTGAGATTTTCACCTAGAACCCAAAGGGGGGGTATTGGCACTTTTCATGGAAAAATGTGAAAAATTAAATTTTCTAAAAATGAAATAAATGCCTTCTATACACCTCAAACATTCACTCTAAAACAGAAGATTGTGGTTTTTCGCAATATTTTTAGAAATTTGGGCTCTTATAGTTAGAATAACACTTGCGCTGAAGCATCTTTTATGCTCATTTCTTGTGTTTCAGGATTTATTCTGGGTTTAATTTTGTTTATTTGATGAAAATAAACAACAATACACACCATGGAAACATTTTTGTTTGATTTGTGTCGAGTGAGATTTTCACCTAGAACCCAAAGGGGGGGGTATTGGCACTTTTCATGGAAAAATGTGAAAAATTAAATTTTCTAAAAATGAAATAAATGCCTCCTATACACCTCAAACATTCACTCTAAAAATGAAAATTGTTGCTTTTCGCAATATTTTTAGAAATTTGGCTCTTATAGTAACATTAACACTTGCGCTGAAGCATCTTTTATGCTCATTTCTTGTCTTTCAGGATTTATTCTGGGTTTAATTTTGTTTATTTGATGAAAATGAACAACATAACACACCATGGAAACATTTTTGTTTGATTTGTGTTTAGTTAGATTTTCACCTAGAACCCAAAAGGGGGGGGGTATTGGCACTTTTCATGGAAAAATGTGAAAAATTAAATTTTCTAAAAATGAAATAAATGCCTTCTATACACCTCAAACATTCACTCTAAAACAGAAGATTGTGGTTTTTCGCAATATTTTTAGAAATTTGGGCTCTTATAGTAAGAATAACACTTGCGCTGAAGTATCTTTTATGCTCATTTCTTGTCTTTCAGGATTTATTCTGGGTTTAATTTTGTTTTTTTGAAGAAAATGAACTACAATACACACCATGGAAACATTTTTGTTTGATTTGTGTCGAGTGAGATTTTCACCCAGAACCCAAAGGGGGGGGTATTGGCACTTTTCACGGAAAAATGTGAAAAATTAAATTTTCTAAAAATGTAATAAATGCCTTCTATACACCTGAAACATTCACTCTAAAACTGAAAATTGTGGTTTTTCGCAATATTTTTAGAAATTTGGGCTCTTTTAGTAACATGAACACTTGAGCTGAAGCATCTTTTATGCTCATTTCTTGTTTTTCAGGATTTATTCTGGGTTTAATTTTGTTTATTTGATGAAAATGAACAACAATACACACCATGGAAACATTTGTGAGTGAGATTTTCACCTAGAACCCAAAGGGGGGGGTATTGGCACTTTTCATGGAAAAATGTGAAAAATGAAATTTTCTAAAAATGAAATAAATGCCTTCTATACACCTCAAACATTCACTCTAAAACAGAAGATTGTGGTTTATCGCAATATTTTTAGAAATTTGGCTCTTATAGTAACATTAACACTTGCGCTGAAGCATCTTTTATGCTCATTTGTTGTCTTTCAGGATTTATTCTGGGTTTAATTGTGTGTTTTTGATGAAAATGAACAACAATACACACCATGGAAACATTTTTGTTTGATTTGTGTCGAGTGAGATTTTCACCCAGAACCCAAAGGGGGGGGTATTGGCACTTTTCACGGAAAAATGTGAAAAATTAAATTTTCTAAAAATGAAATAAATGCCTTCTATACACCTCAAACATTCACTCAAAAAATGAAAATTGTTGCTTTTCGCAATATTTTTAGAAATTTGGCTCTTATAGTAACATTAACACTTGCGCTGAAGCATCTTTTATTCTCATTTCTTGTCTTTCAGGATTTATTCTGGGTTTAATTTTGTTTATTTGATGAAAATGAATAACAATACACACCATGGAAATATTTTTGTTTGATTTGTGTTTAGTGAGATTTTCACCTAGAACCCAAAGGGGGGGGTATTGGCACTTTTCATGGAAAATGTGAAAAATTAAATTTTCTAAAAATGAAATAAATGCCTTCTATACACCTCAAACATTCACTCCAAAAAAGAAGATTGTGGTTTTTCGCAATATTTTTAGAAATTTGGGCTCTTATAGTAAGAATAACACTTGCGCTGAAGCATCTTTTATGCTCATTTCTTGTTTTTCAGGATTTATTCTGGGTTTAATTTTGTTTATTTGATGAAAATGAACAACCATACACACCATGGAAACATTTGTGAGTGAGATTTTCACCTATAACCCAAAGGGGGGGTATTGGCACTTTTCATGGAAAAATGTGAAAAATTAAATTTTCTAAAAATGAAATAAATGCCTTCTATACACCTCAAACATTCACTCTAAAACAGAAGATTGTGGTTTTTTCGCAATATTTTTAGAAATTTGGGCTCTTATAGTTAGAATAACACTTGCGCTGAAGCATCTTTTATGCTCATTTCTTGTGTTTCAGGATTTATTCTGGGTTTAATTTTGTTTATTTGATGAAAATAAACAACAATACACACCATGGAAACATTTTTGTTTGATTTGTGTCGAGTGAGATTTTCACCTAGAACCCAAAGGGGGGGGTATTGGCACTTTTCGTGGAAAAATGTGAAAAATTAAATTTTCTAAAAATGAAATAAATGCCTCCTATACACCTCAAACATTCACTCTAAAAATGAAAATTGTTGCTTTTCGCAATATTTTTAGAAATTTGGCTCTTATAGTAACATTAACACTTGCGCTGAAGCATCTTTTATGCTCATTTCTTGTCTTTCAGGATTTATTCTGGGTTTAATTTTGTTTATTTGATGAAAATGAACAACATAACACACCATGGAAACATTTTTGTTTGATTTGTGTTTAGTTAGATTTTCACCTAGAACCCAAAAGGGGGGGGTATTGGCACTTTTCATGGAAAAATGTGAAAAATTAAATTTTCTAAAAATGAAATAAATGCCTTCTATACACCTCAAACATTCACTCCAAAAAAGAAGATTATGGTTTTTCGCAATATTTTTAGAAATTTTGGCTCTTATAGTAAGAATAACACTTGCGCTGAAGCATCTTTTATGCTCATTTCTTGTTTTTCAGGATTTATTCTGGGTTTAATTTTGTTTATTTGATGAAAATGAACAACAATACACACCATGGAAACATTTGTGAGTGAGATTTTCACCTAGAACCCAAAGGGGGGGGTATTGGCACTTTTCATGGAAAAATGTGAAAAATTAAATTTTCTAAAAATGAAATAAATGCCTTCTATACACCTCAAACATTCACTCTAAAACAGAAGATTGTGGTTTATCGCAATATTTTTAGAAATTTGGGCTCTTATAGTAAGAATAACACTTGCGCTGAAGCATCTTTTATGCTCATTTCTTGTTTTTCAGGATTTATTCTGGGTTTAATTTTGTTTATTTGATGAAAATAAACAACAATACACACCATGGAAATATTTTTGTTTGATTTGTGTCGAGTGAGATTTTCACCTAGAACCCAAAGGGGGGGGTATTGGCACTTTTCATGGAAAAATGTGAAAAATGAAATTTTCTAAAAATGTAATAAATGCCTTCTATACACCTGAAACATTCACTCTAAAACTGAAAATTGTTGCTTTTCGCAATATTTTTAGAAATTTGGGCTCTTTTAGTAAGAATAACACTTGCGCTGAAGCATCTTTTATGCTCATTTCTTGTTTTTCAGGATTTATTCTGGGTTTAATTTTGTTTATTTGATGAAAATGAACAAGAATACACACCATGGAAACATTTTTGTTTGATATGTGTCGAGTGAGATTTTCACCTAGAACCCAAAGGGGGGGGGGTATTGGCACTTTTCATGGAAAAATGTGAAAAATGAAATTTTCTAAAAATGTAATAAATGCCTTCTATACACCTGAAACATTCACTCTAAAAATGAAAATTGTTGCTTTTCGCAATATTTTTAGAAATTTGGCTCTTATAGTTACATTAACACTTGCGCTGAAGCATCTTTAATGCTCATTTCTTGTCTTTCAGGATTTAATCTGGGTTTAATTTTGTTTATTTGATGAAAATGAACAACAATACACACCATGGAAACATTTTTGTTTGATTTGTGTTTAGTGAGATTTTCACCTAGAACCCAAAGGGGGGGGTATTGGCACTTTTCATGGAAAAATGTGAAAAATTAAATTTTCTAAAAATGTAATAAATGCCTTCTATACACCTGAAACATTCACTCTAAAAATGAAAATTGTTGCTTTTCGCAATATTTTTAGAAATTTGGCTCTTATAGTTACATTAACACTTGCGCTGAAGCATCTTTAATGCTCATTTCTTGTCTTTCAGGATTTAATCTGGGTTTAATTTTGTTTATTTGATGAAAATGAACAACAATACACACCATGGAAACATTTTTGTTTGATTTGTGTTTAGTGAGATTTTCACCTAGAACCCAAAGGGGGGGGTATTGGCACTTTTCATGGAAAAATGTGAAAAATTAAATTTTCTAAAAATGAAATAAATGCCTTCTATACACCTCAAACATTCACTCCAAAAAAGAAGATTGTGGTTTTTCGCAATATTTTTAGAAATTTGGGCTCTTATAGTAAGAATAACACTAGCGCTGAAGCATCTTTTATGCTCATTTCTTGTTTTTCAGGATTTATTCTGGGTTTAATTTTGTTTATTTGATGAAAATGAACAAGAATACGCATAATGGAAACATTTTTGTTTGATTTGTGTCGAGTGAGATTTTCACCTAGAACCCAAAGGGGGGGGTATTGGCACTTTTCATGGAAAAATGTGAAAATTAAATTTTCTAAAAATGAAATAAATGCCTTCTATACACCTCAAACATTCACTCCAAAAAAGAAGATTGTGGTTTTTCGCAATATTTTTAGAAATTTGGGCTCTTATAGTAAGAATAACACTTGCGCTGAAGCATCTTTTATGCTCATTTCTTGTTTTTCAGGATTTATTCTGGGTTTAATTTTGTTTATTTGATGAAAATGAACAACAATACACACCATGGAAACATTTGTGAGTGAGATTTTCACCTAGAACCCAAAGGGGGGGGTATTGGCACTTTTCATGGAAAAATGTGAAAAATTAAATTTTCTAAAAATGAAATAAATGCCTTCTATACACCTCAAACATTCACTCTAAAACAGAAGATTGTGGTTTATCGCAATATTTTTAGAAATTTGGGCTCTTATAGTAAGAATAACACTTGCGCTGAAGCGTCTTTTATGCTCATTTATTGTCTTTCAGGATTTATTTTGGGTTTAATTTTGTTTATTTGATGAAAATAAACAACAATACACACCATGGAAACATTTTTGTTTGATTTGTGTCGAGTGAGATTTTCACCTAGAACCCAAAGGGGGGGGTATTGGCACTTTTCATGGAAAAATGTGAAAAATTAAATTTTCTAAAAATGAAATAAATGCCTCCTATACACCTCAAACATTCACTCTAAAAATGAAAATTGTTGCTTTTCGCAATATTTTTAGAAATTTGGCTCTTATAGTAACATTAACACTTGCGCTGAAGCATCTTTTATGCTCATTTCTTGTCTTTCAGGATTTATTCTGGGTTTAATTTTGTTTATTTGATGAAAATGAACAACATAACACACCATGGAAACATTTTTGTTTGATTTGTGTTTAGTGAGATTTTCACCTAGAACCCAAAAGGGGGGGGTATTGGCACTTTTCATGGAAAAATGTGAAAAATTAAATTTTCTAAAAATGAAATAAATGCCTTCTATACACCTCAAACATTCACTCCAAAAAAGAAGATTGTGGTTTTTCGCAATATTTTTAGAAATTTGGGCTCTTATAGTAAGAATAACACTTGCGCTGAAGCATCTTTTATGCTCATTTCTTGTCTTTCAGGATTTATTCTGGGTTTAATTTTGTTTATTTGATGAAAATGAACAACAATACACACCATGGAAACATTTGTGAGTGAGATTTTCACCTAGAACCCAAAGGGGGGGGTATTGGCACTTTTCATGGAAAAATGTGAAAAATGAAATTTTCTAAAAATGAAATAAATGCCTTCTATACACCTCAAACATTCACTCTAAAACAGAAGATTGTGGTTTATCGCAATATTTTTAGAAATTTGGGCTCTTATAGTAAGAATAACACTTGCGCTGAAGCATCTTTTATGCTCATTTCTTGTTTTTCAGGATTTATTCTGGGTTTAATTTTGTTTTTTTGATGAAAATAAACAACAATACACACCATGGAAATATTTCTGTTTGATTTGTGTCGAGTGAGATTTTCACCTAGAACCCAAAGGGGGGGGTATTGGCACTTTTCATGGAAAAATGTGAAAAATGAAATTTTCTAAAAATGTAATAAATGCCTTCTATACACCTGAAACATTCACTCTAAAACTGAAAATTGTTGCTTTTCGCAATATTTTTAGAAATTTGGGCTCTTTTAGTAAGAATAACACTTGCGCTGAAGCATCTTTTATGCTCATTTCTTGTTTTTCAGGATTTATTCTGGGTTTAATTTTGTTTATTTGATGAAAATGAACAACAATACACACCATGGAAACATTTTTGTTTGATTTGTGTCGAGTGAGATTTTCACCCAGAACCCAAAGGGGGGGGTATTGGCACTTTTCACGGAAAAATGTGAAAAATTAAATTTTCTAAAAATGAAATAAATGCCTTCTATACACCTCAAACATTCACTTTAAAAATGAAAATTGTTGCTTTTCGCAATATTTTTAGAAATTTGGCTCTTATAGTAACATTAACACTTGCGCTGAAGCATCTTTTATTCTCATTTCTTGTCTTTCAGGATTTATTCTGGGTTTAATTTTGTTTATTTGATGAAAATGAACAACCATACACACCATGGAAACATTTGTGAGTGAGATTTTCACCTAGAACCCAAAGGGGGGGGTATTGGCACTTTTCATGGAAAAATGTGAAAAATTAAATTTTCTAAAAATGAAATAAATGCCTTCTATACACCTCAAACATTCACTCTAAAACAGAAGATTGTGGTTTTTCGCAATATTTTTAGAAATTTGGGCTCTTATAGTAAGAATAACACTTGCGCTGAAGTATCTTTTATGCTCATTTCTTGTCTTTCAGGATTTATTCTGGGTTTAATTTTGTTTTTTTGAAGAAAATGAACTACAATACACACCATGGAAACATTTTTGTTTGATTTGTGTCGAGTGAGATTTTCACCCAGAACCCAAAGGGGGGGGTATTGGCACTTTTCATGGAAAAATGTGAAAAATGAAATTTTCTAAAAATGTAATAAATGCCTTCTATACACCTGAAACATTCACTCTAAAAATGAAAATTGTTGCTTTTCGCAATATTTTTAGAAATTTGGCTCTTATAGTAACATTAACACTTGCGCTGAAGCATCTTTTATGCTCATTTCTTGTCTTTCAGGATTTATTCTGGGTTAAATTTTGTTTATTTGATGAAAATGAACAACAATACACACCATGGAAACATTTTTCTTTGATTTGTGTTAAGTGAGATTTTCACCTAGAACCCAAAGGGGGGGGGTATTGGCACTTTTCTTGGAAAAATGCGAAAAATTAAATTTTCTAAAAATGAAATAAATGCCTTCTATACACCTCAAACATTCACTCCAAAAAAGAAGATTGTGGTTTTTCGCAATATTTTTAGAAATTTGGGCTCTTATAGTAAGAATAACACTTGCGCTGGAGCATCTTTTATGCTCATTTCTTGTTTTTCAGGATTTATTCTGGGTTTAATTTTGTTTATTTGATGAAAATGAACAACAATACACACCATGGAAACATTTGTGAGTGAGATTTTCACCTAGAACCCAAAGGGGGGGGTATTGGCACTTTTCATGGAAAAATGTGAAAAATTAAATTTTCTAAAAATGAAATATGCCTTCTATACACCTCAAACATTCACTCTAAAACAGAAGATTGTGGTTTTTTCGCAATATTTTTAGAAATTTGGGCTCTTATAGTAACAATAACACTTGCGCTGAAGCATCTTTTATGCTCATTTCTTGTTTTTCAGGATTTATTCTGGGTTAAATTTTGTTTATTTGATGAAAATGAACAAGAATACACACCATGGAAACATTTTTGTTTGATTTGTGTCGAGTGAGATTTTCACCCAGAACCCAAAGGGGGGGGGTATTGGCACTTTTCATGGAAAAATGTGAAAAATGAAATTTTCTAAAAATGTAATAAATGCCTTCTATACACCTGAAACATTCACTCTAAACCTGAAAATTGTGGTTTTTCGCAATATTTTTAGAAATTTGGGCTCTTTTAGTAACATGAACACTTGCGCTGAAGCATCTTTTATGCTCATATCTTATCTTTCAGGATTTATTCTGAGTTTTATTTTGTTTATTTGATGAAAATGAACAAGAATACACACCATGGAAACATTTTTGTTTGATTTGTGTCGAGTGTGATTTTCACCTAGAACCCAAAGGGGGGGGTATTGGCACTTTTCATGGAAAAATTTGAAAAATGAAATTTTCTAAAAATGTAATAAATGCCTTCTATACACCTGAAACATTCACTCTAAAAATGAAAATTGTTGCTTTTCGCAATATTTTTAGAAATTTGGCTCTTATAGTAACATTAACACTTGCGCTGAAGCATCTTTTATGCTCATTTCTTGTCTTTCAGGATTTATTCTGGGTTTAATTTTGTTTATTTGATGAAAATGAACAACAATACACACCATGGAAACATTTTTGTTTCATTTGTGTCGAGTGAGATTTTCACCTAGAACCCAAAGGGGGGGGTATTGGCACTTTTCACGGAAAAATGTGAAAAATTAAATTTTCTAAAAATGAAATAAATGCCTTCTATACACCTCAAACATTTACTCTAAAAATGAAAATTGTTGCTTTTCGCAATATTTTTAGAAATTTGGCTCTTATAGTAACATTAACACTTGCGCTGAAGCATCTTTAATGCTCATTTCTTGTCTTTCAGGATTTATTCTGGGTTTAATTTTGTTTATTTGATGAAAATGAACAACAATACACACCATGGAAACATTTTTGTTTGATTTGTGTTTAGTGAGATTTTCACCTAGAACCCAAAGGGGGGGGTATTGGCACTTTTCATGGAAAAATGTGAAAAATTAAATTTTCTAAAAATGAAATAAATGCCTTCTATACACCTCAAACATTCACTCCAAAAAAGAAGATTGTGGTTTTTCGCAATATTTTTAGAAATTTGGGCTCTTATAGTAAGAATAACACTTGCGCTGAAGCATCTTTTATGCTCATTTCTTGTTTTTCAGGATTTATTCTGGGTTTAATTTTGTTTATTTGATGAAAATGAACAACAATACACACCATGGAAACATTTGTGAGTGAGATTTTCACCTAGAACCCAAAGGGGGGGGTATTGGCACTTTTCATGGAAAAATGTGAAAAATTAAATTTTCTAAAAATGAAATAAATGCCTTCTATACACCTCAAACATTCACTCTAAAACAGAAGATTGTGGTTTATCGCAATATTTTTAGAAATTTGGCTCTTATAGTAAGAATAACACTTGCGCTGAAGCGTCTTTTATGCTCATTTATTGTCTTTCAGGATTTATTCTGGGTTTAATTTTGTTTATTTGATGAAAATAAACAACAATACACACCATGGAAACATTTTTGTTTGATTTGTGTCGAGTGAGATTTTCACCTAGAACCCAAAGGGGGGGGTATTGGCACTTTTCATGGAAAAATGTGAAAAATTAAATTTTCTAAAAATGAAATAAATGCTTTCTATACACCTCAAACATTCACTCTAAAAATGAAAATTGTTGCTTTTCGCAATATTTTTAGAAATTTGGCTCTTATAGTAACATTAACACTTGCGCTGAAGCATCTTTTATGCTCATTTCTTGTCTTTCAGGATTTATTCTGGGTTTAATTTTGTTTATTTGATGAAAATGAACAACATAACACACCATGGAAACATTTTTGTTTGATTTGTGTTTAGTGAGATTTTCACCTAGAACCCAAAAGGGGGGGGTATTGGCACTTTTCATGGAAAAATGTGAAAAATTAAATTTTCTAAAAATGAAATAAATGCCTTCTATACACCTCAAACATTCACTCCAAAAAAGAAGATTGTGGTTTTTCGCAATATTTTTAGAAATTTGGGCTCTTTTAGTAAGAATATCACTTGCGCTGAAGCATCTTTTATGCTCATTTCTTGTTTTTCAGGATTTATTCTGGGTTTAATTTTGTTTATTTGATGAAAATGAACAAGAATACACATAATGGAAACATTTTTGTTTGATTTGTGTCGAGTGAGATTTTCACCTAGAACCCAAAGGGGGGGGTATTGGCACTTTTCATGGAAAAATGTGAAAAATTAAATTTTCTAAAAATGAAATAAATGCCTTCTATACACCTCAAACATTCACTCCAAAAAAGAAGATTATGGTTTTTCGCAATATTTTTAGAAATTTTGGCTCTTATAGTAAGAATAACACTTGCGCTGAAGCATCTTTTATGCTCATTTCTTGTTTTTCAGGATTTATTCTGGGTTTAATTTTGTTTATTTGATGAAAATGAACAACAATACACACCATGGAAACATTTGTGAGTGAGATTTTCACCTAGAACCCAAAGGGGGGGGTATTGGCACTTTTCATGGAAAAATGTGAAAAATGAAATTTTCTAAAAATGAAATAAATGCCTTCTATACACCTCAAACATTCACTCTAAAACAGAAGATTGTGGTTTATCGCAATATTTTTAGAAATTTGGGCTCTTATAGTTGGAATAACACTTGCGCTGAAGCATCTTTTATGCTTATTTCTTGTTTTTCAGGATTTATTCTGGGTTTAATTTTGTTTATTTGATGAAAATGAACAAGAATACACACCATGGAATCATTTTTGTTTTATATGTGTCGAGTGAGATTTTCACCTAGAACCCAAAGAGGGGGTATTGGCACTTTTCACGGAAAAATGTGAAAAATTAAATTTTCTAAAAATGAAATAAATGCCTTCTATACACCTCAAACATTCACCCCAAAAAAGAAGATTGTGGTTTTTCGCAATATTTTTAGAAATTTGGGCTCTTATAGTAAGAATAACACTTGCGCTGAAGCATCTTTTATGCTCATTTCTTGTTTTTCAGGATTTATTCTGGGTTTAATTTTGTTTATTTGATGAAAATGAACAACAATACACACCATGGAAACATTTTTGTTTGATTTGTGTCGAGTGAGATTTTCACCTAGAACCCAAAGGGGGGGGTATTGGCACTTTTCACGGAAAAATGTGAAAAATTAAATTTTCTAAAAATGAAATAAATGCCTTCTATACACCTAAAACATTCACTCTAAAAATGAAAATTGTTGCTTTTCGCAATATTTTTAGAAATTTGGCTCTTATAGTAACATTAACACTTGCGCTGAAGCATCTTTTATTCTCATTTCTTGTCTTTCAGGATTTATTCTGGGTTTAATTTTGTTTATTTGATGAAAATGAACAACCATACACACCATGGAAACATTTGTGAGTGAGATTTTCACCTAGAACCCAAAGGGGGGGGTATTGGCACTTTTCATGGAAAAATGTGAAAAATTAAATTTTCTAAAAATGAAATAAATGCCTTCTATACACCTCAAACATTCACTCTAAAACAGAAGATTGTGGTTTTTCGCAATATTTTTAGAAATTTGGGCTCTTATAGTAAGAATAACACTTGCGCTGAAGTATCTTTTATGCTCATTTCTTGTCTTTCAGGATTTATTCTGGGTTTAATTTTGTTTTTTTGAAGAAAATGAACTACAATACACACCATGGAAACATTTTTGTTTGATTTGTGTCGAGTGAGATTTTCACCCAGAACCCAAAGGGGGGGGTATTGGCACTTTTCATGGAAAAATGTGAAAAATGAAATTTTCTAAAAATGTAATAAATGCCTTCTATACACCTGAAACATTCACTCTAAAAATGAAAATTGTTGCTTTTCGCAATATTTTTAGAAATTTGGCTCTTATAGTAACATTAACACATGCGCTGAAGCATCTTTTATGCTCATTTCTTGTCTTTCAGGATTTATTCTGGGTTTAATTTTGTTTATTTGATGAAAATGAACAACAATACACACCATGGAAACATTTTTGTTTGATTTGTGTTTAGTGAGATTTTCACCTAGAACCCAAAGGGGGGGGTATTGGCACTTTTCATGGAAAAATGTGAAAAATTAAATTTTCTAAAAATGAAATAAATGCCTTCTATACACCTCAAACATTCACCCCAAAAAAGAAGATTGTGGTTTTTCGCAATATTTTTAGAAATTTGGGCTCTTATAGTAAGAATAACACTTGCGCTGAAGCATCTTTTATGCTCATTTCTTGTTTTTCAGGATTTATTCTGGGTTTAATTTTGTTATTTGATGAAAATGAACAACAATACACACCATGGAAACATTTGTGAGTGAGATTTTCACCTAGAACCCAAAGGGGGGGGTATTGGCACTTTTCATGGAAAAATGTGAAAAATTAAATTTTCTAAAAATGAAATAAATGCCTTCTATACACCTCAAACATTCACTCTAAAAATGAAAATTGTTGCTTTTCGCAATATTTTTAGAAATTTGGCTCTTATAGTAACATTAACACTTGCGCTGAAGCATCTTTTATGCTCATTTCTTGTCTTTCAGGATTTATTCTGGGTTTAATTTTGTTTATTTGATGAAAATGAACAACATAACACACCATGGAAACATTTTTGTTTGATTTGTGTATAGTGCGATTTTCACCTAGAACCCAAAAGGGGGGGGTATTGGCACTTTTCATGGAAAAATGTGAAAAATTAAATTTTCTAAAAATGAAATAAATGCCTTCTATACACCTCAAACATTCACTCCAAAAAAGAAGATTGTGGTTTTTCGCAATATTTTTAGAAATTTGGGCTCTTTTAGTAAGAATAACACTTGCGCTGAAGCATCTTTTATGCTCATTTCTTGTTTTTCAGGATTTATTCTGGGTTTAATTTTGTTTATTTGATGAAAATGAACAAGAATACACATAATGGAAACATTTTTGTTTGATTTGTGTCGAGTGAGATTTTCACCTAGAACCCAAAGGGGGGGGTATTGGCACTTTTCATGGAAAAATGTGAAAAATTAAATTTTCTAAAAATGAAATAAATGCCTTCTATACACCTCAAACATTCACTCCAAAAAAGAAGATTATGGTTTTTCGCAATATTTTTAGAAATTTTGGCTCTTATAGTAAGAATAACACTTGCGCTGAAGCATCTTTTATGCTCATTTCTTGTTTTTCAGGATTTATTCTGGGTTTAATTTTGTTTATTTGATGAAAATGAACAACAATACACACCATAGAAACATTTGTTAGTGAGATTTTCACCTAGAACCCAAAGGGGGGGTATTGGCACTTTTCATGTAAAAAAGAGAAAAATTAAATTTTCTAAAAATGAAATAAATGCCTTCTATACACCTCAAACATTCACTCTAAAACAGAAGATTATGGTTTTTCGCAATATTTTTAGAAATTTGGGCTCTTTTAGTAACATGAACACTTGCGCTGAAGCATCTTTTATGCTCATTTCTTGTCTTTCAGGATTTATTCTGGGTTTAATTTTGTTTATTTGATGAAAATAAACAACAATACACACCATGGAAATATTTCTGTTTGATTTGTGTCGAGTGAGATTTTCACCTAGAACCCAAAGGGGGGGGTATTGGCACTTTTCATGGAAAAATGTGAAAAATGAAATTTTCTAAAAATGTAATAAATGCCTTCTATACACCTGAAACATTCACTCTAAAACTGAAAATTGTTGCTTTTCGCAATATTTTTAGAAATTTGGGCTCTTTTAGTAAGAATAACACTTGCGCTGAAGCATCTTTTATGCTCATTTCTTGTTTTTCAGCATTTATTCTGGGTTTAATTTTGTTTATTTGATGAAAATGAACAAGAATACACACCATGGAAACATTTTTGTTTGATATGTGTCGAGTGAGATTTTCACCTAGAACCCAAAGGGGGGGGTATTGGCACTTTTCACGGAAAAATGTGAAAAATTAAATTTTCTAAAAATGAAATAAATGCCTTCTATACACCTCAAACATTCACCCCAAAAAAGAAGATTGTGGTTTTTCGCAATATTTTTAGAAATTTGGGCTCTTATAGTAAGAATAACACTTGCGCTGAAGCATCTTTTATTCTCATTTCTTGTTTTTCAGGATTTATTCTGGGTTTAATTTTGTTTATTTGATGAAAATGAACAACAATACACACCATGGAAACATTTTTGTTTGATTTGTGTCGAGTGAGATTTTCACCTAGAACCCAAAGGGGGGGTATTGGCACTTTTCACGGAAAAATGTGAAAAATTAAATTTTCTAAAAATGAAATAAATGCCTTCTATACACCTCAAACATTCACTCTAAAAATGAAATATGTTGCTTTTCGCAATATTTTTAGAAATTTGGCTCTTATAGTAACATTAACACTTGCGCTGAAGCATCTTTTATTCTCATTTCTTGTCTTTCAGGATTTATTCTGGGTTTAATTTTGTTTATTTGATGAAAATGAACAACCATACACACCATGGAAACATTTGTGAGTGAGATTTTCACCTAGAACCCAAAGGGGGGGGTATTGGCACTTTTCATGGAAAAATGTGAAAAATTAAATTTTCTAAAAATGAAATAAATGCCTTCTATACACTTCAAACATTCACTCTAAAACAGAAGATTGTGGTTTTTCGCAATATTTTTAGAAATTTGGGCTCTTATAGTAAGAATAACACTTGCGCTGAAGTATCTTTTATGCTCATTTCTTGTCTTTCAGGATTTATTCTGGGTTTAATTTTGTTTTTTTGAAGAAAATGAACTACAATACACACCATGGAAACATTTTTGTTTGATTTGTGTCGAGTGAGATTTTCACCCAGAACCCAAAGGGGGGGTATTGGCACTTTTCATGGAAAAATGTGAAAAATGAAATTTTCTAAAAATGTAATAAATGCCTTCTATACACCTGAAACATTCACTCTAAAAATGAAAATTGTTGCTTTTCGCAATATTTTTAGAAATTTGGCTCTTATAGTAACATTAACACATGCGCTGAAGCATCTTTTATGCTCATTTCTTGTCTTTCAGGATTTATTCTGGGTTTAATTTTTTTTATTTGATGAAAATGAACAACAATACACACAATGGAAACATTTTTGTTTGATTTGTGTGTAGTGAGATTTTCACCTAGAACCCAAAGGGGGGGGGTATTGGCACTTTTCATGGAAAAATGTGAAAAATTAAATTTTCTAAAAATGAAATAAATGCCTTCTATACACCTCAAACATTCACTCCAAAAAAGAAGATTGTGGTTTTTCGCAATATTTTTAGAAATTTGGGCTCTTATAGTAAGAATAACACTTGCGCTGAAGCATCTTTTATGCTCATTTCTTGTTTTTCAGGATTTATTCTGGGTTTAATTTTGTTTATTTGATGAAAATGAACAACAATACACACCATGGAAACATTTGTGAGTGAGATTTTCACCTAGAACCCAAAGGGGGGGGTATTGGCACTTTTCATGGAAAAATGTGAAAAATGAAATTTTCTAAAAATGTAATAAATGCCTTCTATACACCTGAAACATTCACTCTAAAACTGAAAATTGTGGTTTTTCGCAATATTTTTAGAAATTTGGGCTCTTTTAGTAACATGAACACTTGCGCTGAAGCATCTTTTATGCTCATATCTTATCTTTCAGGATTTATTCTGAGTTTTATTTTGTTTATTTGATGAAAATGAACAAGAATACACACCATGGAAACATTTTTGTTTGATTTGTGTTTAGTGAGATTTTCACCTAGAACCCAAAGGGGGGGGTATTGGCACTTTTCATGGAAAAATGTGAAAAATTAAATTTTCTTAAAATGAAATAAATGCCTTCTATACACCTCAAACATTCACTCCAAAAAAGAAGATTGTGGTTTTTCGCAATATTTTTAGAAATTTGGGCTCTTATAGTAAGAATAACACTTGCGCTGAAGCATCTTTTATGCTCATTTCTTGTTTTTCAGGATTTATTCTGGGTTTAATTTTGTTTATTTGATGAAAATGAACAACAATACACACCATGGAAACATTTGTGAGTGAGATTTTCACCTAGAACCCAAAGGGGGGGGTATTGGCACTTTTCATGGAAAAATGTGAAAAATTAAATTTTCTAAAAATGAAATAAATGCCTTCTATACACCTCAAACATTCACTCTAAAACAGAAGATTGTGGTTTATCGCAATATTTTTAGAAATTTGGGCTCTTATAGTAAGAATAACACTTGCGCTGAAGCATCTTTTATGCTCATTTATTGTCTTTCAGGATTTATTCTGGGTTTAATTTTGTTTATTTGATGAAAATAAACAACAATACACACCATGGAAACATTTTTGTTTGATTTGTGTCGAGTGAGATTTTCACCTAGAACCCAAAGGGGGGGTATTGGCCCTTTTCATGGAAAAATGTGAAAAATTAAATTTTCTAAAAATGAAATAAATGCCTTCTATACACCTCAAACATTCACTCTAAAAATGAAAATTGTTTCTTTTCGCAATATTTTTAGAAATTTGGCTCTTATAGTAACATTAACACTTGCGCTGAAGCATCTTTTATTCTCATTTCTTGTCTTTCAGGATTTATTCTGGGTTTAATTTTGTTTATTTGATGAAAATGAACAACCATACACACCATGGAAACATTTGTGAGTGAGATTTTCACCTAGAACCCAAAGGGGTGGTATTGGCACTTTTCATGGAAAAATGTGAAAAATTAAATTTTCTAAAAATGAAATAAATGCCTTCTATACACCTCAAACATTCACTCTAAAACAGAAGATTGTGGTTTTTCGCAATATTTTTAGAAATTTGGGCTCTTATAGTAAGAATAACACTTGCGCTGAAGTATCTTTTATGCTCATTTCTTGTCTTTCAGGATTTATTCTGGGTTTAATTTTGTTTTTTTGAAGAAAATGAACTACAATACACACCATGGAAACATTTTTGTTTGATTTGTGTCGAGTGAGATTTTCACCCAGAACCCAAAGGGGGGGGTATTGGCACTTTTCATGGAAAAATGTGAAAAATGAAATTTTCTAAAAATGTAATAAATGCCTTCTATACACCTGAAACATTCACTCTAAAAATGAAAATTGTTGCTTTTCGCAATATTTTTAGAAATTTGGCTCTTATAGTAACATTAACACATGCGCTGAAGCATCTTTTATGCTCATTTCTTGTCTTTCAGGATTTATTCTGGGTTTAATTTTGTTTATTTGATGAAAATGAACAACAATACACACCATGGAAACATTTTTGTTTGATTTGTGTTTAGTGAGATTTTCACCTAGAACCCAAAGGGGGGGGTATTGGCACTTTTCATGGAAAAATGTGAAAAATTAAATTTTCTAAAAATGAAATAAATGCCTTCTATACACCTCAAACATTCACTCCAAAAAAGAAGATTGTGGTTTTTCGCAATATTTTTAGAAATTTGGGCTCTTATAGTAAGAATAACACTTGCGCTGAAGCATCTTTTATGTTCATTTCTTGTTTTTCAGGATTTATTCTGGGTTTAATTTTGTTTATTTGATGAAATTGAACAACAATACACACCATGGAAACATTTGTGAGTGAGATTTTCACCTAGAACCCAAAGGGGGGGGTATTGGCACTTTTCATGGAAAAATGTGAAAAATTAAATTTTCTAAAAATGAAATAAATGCCTTCTATACACCTCAAACATTCACTCTAAAACAGAAGATTGTGGTTTTTCGCAATATTTTTAGAAATTTGGGCTCTTATAGTAACAATAACACTTGCGCTGAAGCATCTTTTATGCTCATTTCTTGTTTTTCAGGATTTATTCTGGGTTTAATTTTGTTTTTTTGAAGAAAATGAACTGCAATACACACCATGGAAACATTTTTGTTTGATTAGTGTCGAGTGAGATTTTCACCCAGAACCCAAAGGGGGGGTATTGGCACTTTTCATGGAAAAATGTGAAAAATGAAATTTTCTAAAAATGTAATAAATGCCTTCTATACACCTGAAACATTCACTCTAAAACTGAAAATTGTGGTTTTTCGCAATATTTTTAGAAATTTGGGCTCTTTTAGTAACATGAACACTTGCGCTGAAGCATCTTTTATGCTCATATCTTATCTTTCAGGATTTATTCTGAGTTTTATTTTGTTTATTTGATGAAAATGAACAAGAATACACACCATGGAAACATTTTTGTTTGATTTGTGTGTAGTGAGATATTCACCTAGAACCCAAAGGGGGGGGGTATTGGCACTTTTCATGGAAAAATGTGAAAAATTAAATTTTCTTAAAATGAAATAAATGCCTTCTATACACCTCATACATTCACTCCAAAAAAGAAGATTGTGGTTTTTCGCAATATTTTTTGAAATTTAGGCTCTTATAGTAAGAATAACACTTGCGCTGAAGCATCTTTTATGCTCATTTATTGTCTTTCAGGATTTATTCTGGGTTTAATTTTGTTTATTTGATGAAAATAAACAAAAATACACACCATGGAAACATTTTTGTTTGATTTGTGTCGAGTGAGATTTTCACCTAGAACCCAAAGGGGGGGGTATTGGCCCTTTTCATGGAAAAATGTGAAAAATTAAATTTTCTAAAAATGAAATAAATGCCTTCTATACACCTCAAACATTCACTCTAAAAATGAAAATTGTTGCTTTTCGCAATATTTTTAAAAATTTGGCTCTTATAGTAACATGAACACTTGCGCTGAAGCATCTTTTATGCTCATATCTTATCTTTCAGGATTTATTCTGGGTTTAATTTTGTTTATTTGATGAAAATGAACAACAATACACACCATGGAAACATTTGTGAGTGAGATTTTCACCTAGAACCCAAAGGGGGGGGTATTGGCACTTTTCATGGAAAAATGTGAAAAATTAAATTTTCTAAAAATGAAATAAATGCCTTCTATACACCTCAAACATTCACTCTAAAACAGAAGATTGTGGTTTTTCGCAATATTTTTAGAAATTTGGGCTCTTATAGTAAGAATAACACTTGCGCTGAAGTATCTTTTATGCTCATTTCTTGTCTTTCAGGATTTATTCTGGGTTTAATTTTGTTTTTTTGAAGAAAATGAACTACAATACACACCATGGAAACATTTTTGTTTGATTTGTGTCGAGTGAGATTTTCACCCAGAACCCAAAGGGGGGGGTATTGGCACTTTTCATGGAAAAATGTGAAAAATTAAATTTTCTAAAAATGTAATAAATGCCTTCTATACACCTGAAACATTCACTCTAAAAATGAAAATTGTTGCTTTTCGCAATA
Organism: Hetaerina americana; assembly: GCF_022747635.1. Taxonomy (NCBI): domain Eukaryota; kingdom Metazoa; phylum Arthropoda; class Insecta; order Odonata; family Calopterygidae; genus Hetaerina; species Hetaerina americana. The sequence continues at coordinate 168,381 of NW_027286904.1, forward strand.
TTTTTAGAAATTTGGCTCTTATAGTAACATTAACACATGCGCTGAAGCATCTTTTATGCTCATTTCTTGTCTTTCAGGATTTATTCTGGGTTTAATTTTGTTTATTTGATGAAAATGAACAACAATACACACCATGGAAACATTTTTGTTTGATTTGTGTTTAGTGAGATTTTCACCTAGAACCCAAAGGGGGGGGGTATTGGCACTTTTCATGGAAAAATGTGAAAAATTAAATTTTCTAAAAATGAAATAAATGCCTTCTATACACCTCAAACATTCACTCCAAAAAAGAAGATTGTGGTTTTTCGCAATATTTTTAGAAATTTGGGCTCTTATAGTAAGAATAACACTAGCGCTGAAGCATCTTTTATGCTCATTTCTTGTTTTTCAGGATTTATTCTGGGTTTAATTTTGTTTATTTGATGAAAATGAACAAGAATACGCATAATGGAAACATTTTTGTTTGATTTGTGTCGAGTGAGATTTTCACCTAGAACCCAAAGGGGGGGGTATTGGCACTTTTCATGGAAAAATGTGAAAAATTAAATTTTCTAAAAATGAAATAAATGCCTTCTATACACCTCAAACATTCACTCCAAAAAAGAAGATTATGGTTTTTCAAAATATTTTTAGAAATTTGGGCTCTTATAGTAAGAATAACACTTGTGCTGAAGCATCTTTTATACTCATTTCTTGTTTTTCAGGATTTATTTTGGGTTTAATTTTGTTTATTTGATGAAAATGAACAACAATACACACCATGGAAACATTTTTGTTTGATTTGTGTCGAGTGAGATTTTCACCCAGAACCCAAAGGGGGGGGTATTGGCACTTTTCATGGAAAAATGTGAAAAATGAAATTTTCTAAAAATATAATAAATGCCTTCTATACACCGGAAACATTCACTCTAAAACAGAAAATTGTGGTTTTTCGCAATATTTTTAGAAATTTGGGCTCTTTTAGTAACATGAACACTTGCGCTGAAGCATCTTTTATGCTCATATCTTATCTTTCAGGATTTATTCTGAGTTTTATTTTGTTTATTTGATGAAAATGAACAAGAACACACACCATGGAAACATTTTTGTTTGATTTGTGTCGAGTGAGATTTTCACCTAGAAGCCAAAGGGGGGGGTATTGGCACTTTTCATGGAAAAATGTGAAAAATGAAATTTTCTAAAAATGTAATAAATGCCTTCTATACACCTGAAACATTCACTCTAAAACTGAAAATTGTTGCTTTTCGCAATATTTTTAGAAATTTGGGCTCTTTTAGTAACATTAACACTTGCGCTGAAGCATCTTTTATGCTCATTTCTTGTTTTTCAGGATTTATTCTGGGTTTAATTTTGTTTATTTGATGAAAATGAACAACAATACACACCATGGAAACATTTTTGTTTGATTTGTGTCGAGTGAGATTTTCACCTAGAACCCAAAGTGGGGGGTATTGGCACTTTTCACGGAAAAATGTGAAAAATTAAATTTTCTAAAAATGAAATAAATGCCTTCTATACACCTCAAACATTCACTCTAAAAATGAAAATTGTTGCTTTTCGCAATATTTTTAGAAATTTGGCTCTTATAGTAACATTAACACTTGCGCTGAAGCATCTTTTATGCTCATTTCTTGTCTTTCAGGATTTATTCTATGTTTAATTTTGTTTATTTGATGAAAATGAACAACAATACACACCATGGAAACATTTTTGTTTGATTTGTGTCGAGTGAGATTTTCACCTAGAACCCAAAGGGGGGGGTATTGGCACTTTTCACGGAAAAATGTGAAAAATTAAATTTTCTAAAAATGAAATAAATGCCTTCTATACACCTTAAACATTCACTCTAAAAATGAAAATTGTTGCTTTTCGCAATATTTTTAGAAATTTGGCTCTTATAGTAACATTAACACTTGCGCTGAAGCATCTTTTATGCTCATTTCTTGTCTTTCAGGATTTATTCTGGGTTTAATTTTGTTTATTTGATGAAAATGAACAACAATACCCACCATGGAAACATTTTTGTTTGATTTGTGTTTAGTTAGATTTTCACCTAGAACCCAAAGGGGGGGGTATTGGCACTTTTCATGGAAAAATGTGAAAAATGAAATTTTCTAAAAATGTAATAAATGCCTTCTATACACCTGAAACATTCACTCTAAAACTGAAAATTGTTGTTTTTCGCAATATTTTTTGAAATTTGGGCTCTTTTAGTAAGAATAACACTTGCGCTGAAGCATTTTTAATGCTCATTTCTTGTTTTTCAGGATTTATTCTGGGTTTAATTTTGTTTATTTGATGAAAATGAACAAGAATACACACCATGGAAACATTTTTGTTTGATTTGTGTCGAGTGAGATTTTCACCTAGAACCCAAAGGGGGGGGTATTGGCACTTTTCATGGAAAAATGTGAAAAATTAAATTTTCTAAAAATGAAATAAATGCCTTCTATACACCTCAAACATTCACTCTAAAACAGAAGATTGTGGTTTTTCGCAATATTTTTAGAAATTTGGGCTCTTATAGTAAGAATAACACTTGCGCTGAAGTATCTTTTATGCTCATTTCTTGTCTTTCAGGATTTATTCTGGGTTTAATTTTGTTTTTTTGAAGAAAATGAACTACAATACACACCATGGAAACATTTTTGTTTGATTTGTGTCGAGTGAGATTTTCACCCAGAACCCAAAGGGGGGGGTATTGGCACTTTTCATGGAAAAATGTGAAAAATGAAATTTTCTAAAAATGTAATAAATGCCTTCTATACACCTGAAACATTCACTCTAAAAATGAAAATTGTTGCTTTTCGCAATATTTTTAGAAATTTGGCTCTTATAGTAACATTAACACATGCGCTGAAGCATCTTTTATGCTCATTTCTTGTCTTTCAGGATTTATTCTGGGTTTAATTTTGTTTATTTGATGAAAATGAACAACAATACACACCATGGAAACATTTTTGTTTGATTTGTGTTTAGTGAGATTTTCACCTAGAACCCAAAGGGGGGGGGTATTGGCACTTTTCATGGAAAAATGTGAAAAATTAAATTTTCTAAAAATGAAATAAATGCCTTCTATACACCTCAAACATTCACTCCAAAAAAGAAGATTGTGGTTTTTCGCAATATTTTTAGAAATTTGGGCTCTTATAGTAAGAATAACACTTGCGCTGAAGCATCTTTTATGCTCATTTCTTGTTTTTCAGGATTTATTCTGGGTTTAATTATGTTTATTTGATGAAAATGAACAACAATACACACCATGGAAACATTTGTGAGTGAGATTTTCACCTAGAACCCAAAGGGGGGGGTATTGGCACTTTTCATGGAAAAATGTGAAAAATTAAATTTTCTAAAAATGAAATAAATGCCTTCTATACACCTCAAACATTCACTCTAAAACAGAAGATTGTGGTTTTTCGCAATATTTTTAGAAATTTGGGCTCTTATAGTAACAATAACACTTGCGCTGAAGCATCTTTTATGCTCATTTCTTGTTTTTCAGGATTTATTCTGGGTTTAATTTTGTTTTTTTGAAGAAAATGAACTGCAATACACACCATGGAAACATTTTTGTTTGATTAGTGTCGAGTGAGATTTTCACCCAGAACCCAAAGGGGGGGGTATTGGCACTTTTCATGGAAAAATGTGAAAAATGAAATTTTCTAAAAATGTAATAAATGCCTTCTATACACCTGAAACATTCACTCTAAAACTGAAAATTGTGGTTTTTCGCAATATTTTTAGAAATTTGGGCTCTTTTAGTAACATGAACACTTGCGCTGAAGCATCTTTTATGCTCATATCTTATCTTTCAGGATTTATTCTGAGTTTTATTTTGTTTATTTGATGAAAATGAACAAGAATACACACCATGGAAACATTTTTGTTTGATTTGTGTGTAGTGAGATTTTCACCTAGAACCCAAAGGGGGGGGGTATTGGCACTTTTCATGGAAAAATGTGAAAAATTAAATTTTCTTAAAATGAAATAAATGCCTTCTATACACCTCATACATTCACTCCAAAAAAGAAGATTGTGGTTTTTCGCAATATTTTTTGAAATTTGGGCTCTTATAGTAAGAATAACACTTGCGCTGAAGCATCTTTTATGCTCATTTATTGTCTTTCAGGATTTATTCTGGGTTTAATTTTGTTTATTTGATGAAAATAAACAAAAATTCACACCATGGAAACATTTTTGTTTGATTTGTGTCGAGTGAGATTTTCACCTAGAACCCAAAGGGGGGGGTATTGGCCCTTTTCATGGAAAAATGTGAAAAATTAAATTTTCTAAAAATGAAATAAATGCCTTCTATACACCTCAAACATTCACTCTAAAAATGAAAATTGTTGCTTTTCGCAATATTTTTAAAAATTTGGCTCTTATAGTAACATGAACACTTGCGCTGAAGCATCTTTTATGCTCATATCTTATCTTTCAGGATTTATTCTGGGTTTAATTTTGTTTATTTGATGAAAATGAACACTAATACACACCATGGAAACATTTTTGTTTTATTTGTGTCGAGTGAGATTTTCACCTAGAACCCAAAGAGGGGGGTATTGGCACTTTTCATGGAAAAATGTGAAAAATTAAATTTTCTAAAAATGAAATAAATGCCTTCTATACACCTCAAACATTCACTCCAAAAAAGAAGATTGTGGTTTTTCGCAATATTTTTAGAAATTTGGGCTCTTATAGTAAGAATAACACTAGCGCTGAAGCATCTTTTATGCTCATTTCTTGTTTTTCAGGATTTATTCTGGGTTTAATTTTGTTTATTTGATGAAAATGAACAAGAATACGCATAATGGAAACATTTTTGTTTGATTTGTGTCGAGTGAGATTTTCATCTAGGACCCAAAGGGGGGGGTATTGGCACTTTTCATGGAAAAATGTGAAAAATTAAATTTTCTAAAAATGAAATAAATGCCTTCTATACACCTCAAACATTCACTCCAAAAAAGAAGATTATGGTTTTTCAAAATATTTTTAGAAATTTGGGCTCTTATAGTAAGAATAACACTTGTGCTGAAGCATCTTTTATACTCATTTCTTGTTTTTCAGGATTTATTTTGGGTTTAATTTTGTTTATTTGATGAAAATGAACAACAATACACACCATGGAAACATTTTTGTTTGATTTGTGTCGAGTGAGATTTTCACCCAGAACCCAAAGGGGGGGGTATTGGCACTTTTCATGGAAAAATGTGAAAAATGAAATTTTCTAAAAATGTAATAAATGCCTTCTATACACCGGAAACATTCACTCTAAAACAGAAAATTGTGGTTTTTCGCAATATTTTTAGAAATTTGGGCTCTTTTAGTAACATGAACACTTGCGCTGAAGCATCTTTTATGCTCATATCTTATCTTTCAGGATTTATTCTGAGTTTTATTTTGATTATTTGATGAAAATGAACAAGAACACACACCATGGAAACATTTTTGTTTGATTTGTGTCGAGTGAGATTTTCACCTAGAAGCCAAAGGGGGGGGTATTGGCACTTTTCATGGAAAAATGTGAAAAATGAAATTTTCTAAAAATGTAATAAATGCCTTCTATACACCTGAAACATTCACTCTAAAACTGAAAATTGTTGCTTTTCGCAATATTTTTAGAAATTTGGGCTCTTTTAGTAACATTAACACTTGCGCTGAAGCATCTTTTATGCTCATTTCTTGTTTTTCAGGATTTATTCTGGGTTTAATTTTGTTTATTTGATGAAAATGAACAACAATACACACCATGGAAACATTTTTGTTTGATTTGTGTCGAGTGAGATTTTCACCTAGAACCCAAAGGGGGGGGTATTGGCACTTTTCACGGAAAAATGTGAAAAATTAAATTTTCTAAAAATGAAATAAATGCCTTCTATACACCTCAAACATTCACTCTAAAAATGAAAATTGTTGCTTTTCGCAATATTTTTAGAAATTTGGCTCTTATAGTAACATTAACACTTGCGCTGAAGCATCTTTTATGCTCATTTCTTGTCTTTCAGGATTTATTCTGGGTTTAATTTTGTTTATTTGATGAAAATGAACAACAATACACACCATGGAAACATTTTTGTTTGATTTGTGTCGAGTGAGATTTTCACCTAGAACCCAAAGGGGGGGGTATTGGCACTTTTCACGGAAAAATGTGAAAAATTAAATTTTCTAAAAATGAAATAAATGCCTTCTATACACCTCAAACATTCACTCTAAAACTGAAAATTGTGGTTTTTCGCAATATTTTTGAAATTTGGGCTCTTATAGTAAGAATAACACTTGCGCTGAAGCATCTTTTATGCTCATTTTCTTGTCTTTCAGGATTTATTCTGGGTTTAATTTTGTTTATTTGATGAAAATGAACAACAATACACACCATGGAAACATTTTTGTTTGATTTGTGTTTAGTTAGATTTCACCTAGAACCCAAAGGGGGGGTATTGGCACTTTTCATGGAAAAATGTGAAAAATGAAATTTTCTAAAAATGTAATAAATGCCTTCTATACACCTGAAACATTCACTCTAAAACTGAAAATTGTTGCTTTTCGCAATATTTTTTGAAATTTGGGCTCTTTTAGTAAGAATAACACTTGCGCTGAAGCATTTTTAATGCTCATTTCTTGTTTTTCAGGATTTATTCTGGGTTTAATTTTGTTTATTTGATGAAAATGAACAAGAATACGCACCATGGAAACATTTTTGTTTGATTTGTGTCGAGTGAGATTTTCACCTAGAACCCAAAGGGGGGTATTGGCACTTTTCACGGAAAAATGTGAAAAATTAAATTTTCTAAAAATGAAATAAATGCCTTCTATACACCTCAAACATTCACTCGAAAAATGAAAATTGTTGCTTTTCGCAATATTTTTAGAAATTTGGCTCTTATAGTAACTTTAACACTTGCGCTGAAGCATCTTTTATGCTCATTTCTTGTCTTTCAGGATTTATTCTGGGTTTAATTTTGTTTATTTGATGAAAATGAACACTAATACACACCATGGAAACATTTTTGTTTTATTTGTGTCGAGTGAGATTTTCACCTAGAACCCAAAGAGGGGGGTATTGGCACTTTTCATGGAAAAATGTGAAAAATGAAATTTTCTAAAAATGAAATAAATGCCTTCTATACACCTCAAACATTCACTCTAAAACTGAAAATTGTGGTTTTTCGCAATATTTTTTGAAATTTGGGCTCTTATAGTAAGAATAACACTTGCGCTGAAGCATCTTTTATGCTCATTTCTTGTCTTTCAGGATTTATTCTGGGTTTAATTTTGTTTATTTGATGAAAATGAACAACAATACACACCATGGAAACATTTTTGTTTGATTTGTGTCGAGTGAGATTTTCACCTAGAAGCCAAAGGGGGGGGTATTGGCACTTTTCATGGAAAAATGTGAAAAATGAAATTTTCTAAAAATGTAATAAATGCCTTCTATAACCCTGAAACATTCACTCTAAAACTGAAAATTGTTGCTTTTCGCAATATTTTTAGAAATTTGGGCTCTTTTAGTAACATTGACACTTGCGCTGAAGCATCTTTAATGCTCATTTCTTGTTTTTCAGGATTTATTCTGGGTTTAATTTTGTTTATTTGATGAAAATGAACAACAATACACACCATGGAAACATTTTTGTTTTTATTTGTGTCGAGTGAGATTTTCACCTAGAACCCAAAGGGGGGGGGTATTGGCACTTTTCACGGAAAAATGTGAAAAATGAAATTTTCTAAAAATGAAATAAATGCCTTCTATACACCTCAAACATTCACTCTAAAACTGAAAATTGTTGCTTTTCGCAATATTTTAGAAATTTGGGCTCTTTTAGTAACATTAACACTTGCGCTGAAGCATCTTTTATGCTCATTTCTTGTTTTTCAGGATTTATTCTGGGTTTAATTTTGTTTATTTGATGAAAATGAACAACAATACACACCATGGAAACATTTTTGTTTGATTTGTGTCGAGTGAGATTTTCACCTAGAACCCAAAGGGGGGGGTATTGGCACTTTTCACGGAAAAATGTGAAAAATTAAATTTTCTAAAAATGAAATAAATGCCTTCTATACACCTCAAACATTCACTCTAAAAATGAAAATTGTTGCTTTTCGCAATATTTTTAGAAATTTGGCTCTTATAGTAACATTAACACTTGCGCTGAAGCATCTTTTATGCTCATTTCTTGTCTTTCAGGATTTATTCTGGGTTTAATTTTGTTTATTTGATGAAAATGAACAACAATACACACCATGGAAACATTTTTGTTTGATTTGTGTCGAGTGAGATTTTCACCTAGAACCCAAAGGGGGGGGTATTGGCACTTTTCACGGAAAAATGTGAAAAATTAAATTTTCTAAAAATGAAATAAATGCCTTCTATACACCTCAAACATTCACTCTAAAACTGAAAATTGTGGTTTTTCGCAATATTTTTTGAAATTTGGGCTCTTATAGTAAGAATAACACTTGCGCTGAAGCATCTTTTATGCTCATTTCTTGTCTTTCAGGATTTATTCTGGGTTTAATTTTGTTTATTTGATGAAAATGAACAACAATACACACCATGGAAACATTTTTGTTTGATTTGTGTTTAGTTAGATTTTCACCTAGAACCCAAAGGGGGGGGTATTGGCACTTTTCATGGAAAAATGTGAAAAATGAAATTTTCTAAAAATGTAATAAATGCCTTCTATACACCTGAAACATTCACTCTAAAACTGAAAATTGTTGCTTTTCGCAATATTTTTTGAAATTTGGGCTCTTTTAGTAAGAATAACACTTGCGCTGAAGCATTTTTAATGCTCATTTCTTGTTTTTCAGGATTTATTCTGGGTTTAATTTTGTTTATTTGATGAAAATGAACAAGAATACGCACCATGGAAACATTTTTGTTTGATTTGTGTCGAGTGAGATTTTCACCTAGAACCCAAAGGGGGGTATTGGCACTTTTCACGGAAAAATGTGAAAAATTAAATTTTCTAAAAATGAAATAAATGCCTTCTATACACCTCAAACATTCACTCGAAAAATGAAAATTGTTGCTTTTCGCAATATTTTTAGAAATTTGGCTCTTATAGTAACTTTAACACTTGCGCTGAAGCATCTTTTATGCTCATTTCTTGTCTTTCAGGATTTATTCTGGGTTTAATTTTGTTTATTTGATGAAAATGAACACTAATACACACCATGGAAACATTTTTGTTTTATTTGTGTCGAGTGAGATTTTCACCTAGAACCCAAAGAGGGGGGTATTGGCACTTTTCATGGAAAAATGTGAAAAATGAAATTTTCTAAAAATGAAATAAATGCCTTCTATACACCTCAAACATTCACTCTAAAACTGAAAATTGTGGTTTTTCGCAATATTTTTTGAAATTTGGGCTCTTATAGTAAGAATAACACTTGCGCTGAAGCATCTTTTATGCTCATTTCTTGTCTTTCAGGATTTATTCTGGGTTTAATTTTGTTTATTTGATGAAAATGAACAACAATACACACCATGGAAACATTTTTGTTTGATTTGTGTCGAGTGAGATTTTCACCTAGAAGCCAAAGGGGGGGGTATTGGCACTTTTCATGGAAAAATGTGAAAAATGAAATTTTCTAAAAATGTAATAAATGCCTTCTATAACCCTGAAACATTCACTCTAAAACTGAAAATTGTTGCTTTTCGCAATATTTTTAGAAATTTGGGCTCTTTTAGTAACATTGACACTTGCGCTGAAGCATCTTTAATGCTCATTTCTTGTTTTTCAGGATTTATTCTGGGTTTAATTTTGTTTATTTGATGAAAATGAACAACAATACACACCATGGAAACATTTTTGTTTTTATTTGTGTCGAGTGAGATTTTCACCTAGAACCCAAAGGGGGGGGGGTATTGGCACTTTTCACGGAAAAATGTGAAAAATTAAATTTTCTAAAAATGAAATAAATGCCTTCTATACACCTCAAACATTCACTCTAAAAATGAAAATTGTTGCTTTTCGCAATATTTTTAGAAATTTGGCTCTTATAGTAACATTAACACTTGCGCTGAAGCATCTTTTATGCTCATTTCTTGTCTTTCAGGATTTATTCTGGGTTTAATTTTGTTTATTTGATGAAAATGAACAACAATACACACCATGGAAACATTTTTGTTTGATTTGTGTCGAGTGAGATTTTCACCTAGAACCCAAAGGGGGGGGGTATTGGCACTTTTCACGGAAAAATGTGAAAAATTAAATTTTCTAAAAATGTAATAAATGCCTTCTATACACCTTAAACATTCACTCTAAAAATGAAAATTGTTGCTTTTCGCAATATTTTTAGAAATTTGGCTCTTATAGTAACATTAACACTTGCGCTGAAGCATCTTTTATGCTCATTTCTTGTCTTTCAGGATTTATTCTGGGTTTATTTTGTTTATTTGATGAAAATGAACAAGAATACGCATAATGGAAACATTTTTGTTTGATTTGTGTCGAGTGAGATTTTCACCTAGAACCCAAAGGGGGGGGTATTGGCACTTTTCATGGAAAAATGTGAAAAATTAAATTTTCTAAAAATGAAATAAATGCCTTCTATACACCTCAAACATTCACTCCAAAAAAGAAGATTATGGTTTTTCAAAATATTTTTAGAAATTTGGGCTCTTATAGTAAGAATAACACTTGTGCTGAAGCATCTTTTATACTCATTTCTTGTTTTTCAGGATTTATTTTGGGTTTAATTTTGTTTATTTGATGAAAATGAACAACAATACACACCATGGAAACATTTTTGTTTGATTTGTGTCGAGTGAGATTTTCACCCAGAACCCAAAGGGGGGGGTATTGGCACTTTTCATGGAAAAATGTGAAAAATGAAATTTTCTAAAAATGTAATAAATGCCTTCTATACACCTGAAACATTCACTCTAAAACAGAAAATTGTGGTTTTTCGCAATATTTTTAGAAATTTGGGCTCTTTTAGTAACATGAACACTTGCGCTGAAGCATCTTTTATGCTCATATCTTATCTTTCAGGATTTATTCTGAGTTTTATTTTGTTTATTTGATGAAAATGAACAAGAACACACACCATGGAAACATTTTTGTTTGATTTGTGTCGAGTGAGATTTTCACCTAGAAGCCAAAGGGGGGGGTATTGGCACTTTTCATGGAAAAATGTGAAAATTAAATTTTCTAAAAATGTAATAAATGCCTTCTATACACCTGAAACATTCACTCTAAAACTGAAAATTGTTGCTTTTCGCAATATTTTTAGAAATTTGGGCTCTTTTAGTAACATTAACACTTGCGCTGAAGCATCTTTTATGCTCATTTCTTGTTTTTCAGGATTTATTCTGGGTTTAATTTTGTTTATTTGATGAAAATGAACAACAATACACACCATGGAAACATTTTTGTTTGATTTGTGTCGAGTGAGATTTTCACCTAGAACCCAAAGGGGGGGGTATTGGCACTTTTCACGGAAAAATGTGAAAAATTAAATTTTCTAAAAATGAAATAAATGCCTTCTATACACCTCAAACATTCACTCTAAAAATGAAAATTGTTGCTTTTCGCAATATTTTTAGAAATTTGGCTCTTATAGTAACATTAACACTTGCGCTGAAGCATCTTTTATGCTCATTTCTTGTCTTTCAGGATTTATTCTGGGTTTAATTTTGTTTATTTGATGAAAATGAACAACAATACACACCATGGAAACATTTTTGTTTGATTTGTGTCGAGTGAGATTTTCACCTAGAACCCAAAGGGGGGGGTATTGGCACTTTTCACGGAAAAATGTGAAAAATTAAATTTTCTAAAAATGAAATAAATGCCTTCTATACACCTTAAACATTCACTCTAAAAATGAAAATTGTTGCTTTTCGCAATATTTTTAGAAATTTGGCTCTTATAGTAACATTAACACTTGCGCTGAAGCATCTTTTATGCTCATTTCTTGTCTTTCAGGATTTATTCTGGGTTTAATTTTGTTTATTTGATGAAAATGAACAACAATACACACCATGGAAACATTTTTGTTTGATTTGTGTTTAGATTGATTTTCACCTAGAACCCAAAGGGGGGGGTATTGGCACTTTTCATGGAAAAATGTGAAAAATGAAATTTTCTAAAAATGTAATAAATGCCTTCTATACACCTGAAACATTCACTCTAAAACTGAAAATTGTTGCTTTTCGCAATATTTTTTGAAATTTGGGCTCTTTTAGTAAGAATAACACTTGCGCTGAAGCATTTTTAATGCTCATTTCTTGTTTTTCAGGATTTATTCTGGGTTTAATTTTGTTTATTTGATGAAAATGAACAAGAATACACACCATGGAAACATTTTTGTTTGATTTGTGTCGAGTGAGATTTTCACCTAGAACCCAAAGGGGGGTATTGGCACTTTTCACGGAAAAATGTGAAAAATTAAATTTTCTAAAAATGAAATAAATGCCTTCTATACACCTCAAACATTCACTCGAAAAATGAAAATTGTTGCTTTTCGCAATATTTTTAGAAATTTGGCTCTTATAGTAACTTTAACACTTGCGCTGAAGCATCTTTTATGCTCATTTCTTGTCTTTCAGGATTTATTCTGGGTTTAATTTTGTTTATTTGATGAAAATGAACACTAATACACACCATGGAAACATTTTTGTTTTATTTGTGTCGAGTGAGATTTTCACCTAGAACCCAAAGAGGGGGGTATTGGCACTTTTCATGGAAAAATGTGAAAAATGAAATTTTCTAAAAATGAAATAAATGCCTTCTATACACCTCAAACATTCACTCTAAAACTGAAAATTGTGGTTTTTCGCAATATTTTTTGAAACTTGGGCTCTTATAGTAAGAATAACACTTGCGCTGAAGCATCTTTTATGCTCATTTCTTGTCTTTCAGGATTTATTCTGGGTTTAATTTTGTTTATTTGATGAAAATGAACAACAATACACACCATGGAAACATTTTTGTTTGATTTGTGTCGAGTGAGATTTTCACCTAGAAGCCAAAGGGGGGGGTATTGGCACTTTTCATGGAAAAATGTGAAAAATGAAATTTTCTAAAAATGTAATAAATGCCTTCTATAACCCTGAAACATTCACTCTAAAACTGAAAATTGTTGCTTTTCGCAATATTTTTAGAAATTTGGGCTCTTTTAGTAACATTGACACTTGCGCTGAAGCATCTTTAATGCTCATTTCTTGTTTTTCAGGATTTATTCTGGGTTTAATTTTGTTTATTTGATGAAAATGAACAACAATACACACCATGGAAACATTTTTGTTTGATTTGTGTCGAGTGAGATTTTCACCTAGAACCCAAAGGGGGGGGGTATTGGCACTTTTCACGGAAAAATGTGAAAAATTAAATTTTCTAAAAATGAAATAAATGCCTTCTATACACCTCAAACATTCACTCTAAAAATGAAAATTGTTGCTTTTCGCAATATTTTTAGAAATTTGGCTCTTATAGTAACTTTAACACTTGCGCTGAAGCATCTTTTATGCTCATTTCTTGTCTTTCAGGATTTATTCTGGGTTTAATTTTGTTTATTTGATGAAAATGAACAACAATACACACCATGGAAACATTTTTGTTTGATTTGTGTCGAGAGAGATTTTCACCTAGAACCCAAAGGGGGGGGTTTTGGCACTTTTCATGGAAAAATGTGAAAAATTAAATTTTCTAAAAATGAAATAAATGCCTTCTATACACCTCAAACATTCACTCCAAAAAAGAAGATTGTGGTTTTTCGCAATATTTTTAGAAATCTGGGCTCTTATAGTAAGAATAACACTTGCGCTGAAGCATCTTTTATGCTCATTTCTTGTTTTTCAGGATTTATTCTGGGTTTAATTTTGTTTATTTGATGAAAATGAACAAGACTACACACCATGGAAACATTTTTGTTTGATTTGTGTCGAGTGAGATTTTCACCTAGAACCCAAAGGGGGGGGTATTGGCACTTTTCATGGAAAAATGTGAAAAATTAAATTTTCTAAAAATGAAATAAATGCCTTCTATACACCTCAAACATTCACTCCAAAAAAGAAGATTATGGTTTTATGCAATATTTTTAGAAATTTGGGCTCTTATAGTAAGAATAACACTTGCGCTGAAGCATCTTTTATGCTCATTTCTTGTTTTTCAGGATTTATTCTGGGTTAAATTTTGTTTATTTGATGAAAATGAACAACAATAAACACCATGGAAACATTTGTGAGTGAGATTTTCACCTAGAACCCAAAGGGGGGGGTATTGGCACTTTTCATGGAAAAATGTGAAAAATTAAATTTTCTAAAAATGAAATAAATGCCTTCTATACACCTCAAACATTCACTCTAAAATAGAAGATTGTGGTTTATCGCAATATTTTTAGAAATTTGGGCTCTTATAGTAAGAATAACACTTGCGCTGAAGCATCTTTTATGCTCATTTCTTGTCTTTCAGGATTTATTCTGGGTTTAATTTTGTTTATTTGATGAAAATGAACAAGAATACAAACCATGGAAACATTTTTGTTTGATTTGTGTCGAGTGAGATTTTCACCTAGAACCCAAAGGGGGGGGTATTGGCACTTTTCATGGAAAAATGTGAAAAATGAAATTTTCTAAAAATGTAATAAATGCCTTCTATACACCTGAAACATTCACTCTAAAACTGAAAATTGTTGCTTTTCGCAATATTTTTAGAAATTTGGGCTCTTTTAGTAAGAATAACACTTGCGCTAAAGCATCTTTTATGCTCATTTCTTGTTTTTCAGGATTTATTCTGGGTTTAATTTTGTTTATTTGATGAAAATGAACAAGAATACACACCATGGAAACATTTTTGTTTGATTTGTGTCGAGTGAGATTTTCACCTAGAACCCAAAGGGGGGGGTATTGGCACTTTTCATGGAAAAATGTGAAAAATTAAATTTTCTAAAAATGAAATAAATGCCTTCTATACACCTCAAACATTCACTCCAAAAAAGAAGATTTTGGTTTTTCGCAATATTTTTAGAAATTTGGGCTCTTATAGTAAGAATAACACTTGCGCTGAAGCATCTTTTATGCTCATTTCTTGTTTTTCAGGATTTATTCTTGGTTTAATTTTGTTTATTTGATGAAAATGAACAAGAATACACACCATGGAAACATTTTTGTTTGATTTGTGTCGAGTGAGATTTTCACCCAGAACCCAAAGGGGGGGGTTATGGCACTTTTCATGGAAAAATGTGAAAAATGAAATTTTCTAAAAATGTAATAAATGCCTTCTATACACCTCAAACATTCACTCTAAAACTGAAAATTGTGGTTTTTCGCAATATTTTTAGAAATTTGGGCTCTTATAGTAAGAATAACACTTGCGCTGAAGCATCTTTTATGCTCATTTCTTGTCTTTCAGGATTTATTCTGGGTTTAATTTTGTTTATTTGATGAAAATGAACAAGAATACACACCATGGAAACATTTTTGTTTGATTTGTGTCGAGTGAGATTTTCACCCAGAACCCAAAGGGGGGGGTATTGGCACTTTTCATGGAAAAATGTGAAAAATTAAATTTTCTAAAATTGAAATAAATGCCTTCTATACACCTCAAACATTCACTCTAAAAATGAAAATTGTTGCTTTTCGCAATATTTATAGAAATTTGGCTTTTATAGTAACATTAACACTTGCGCTGAAGCATCTTTTATGCTCATTTCTTGTCTTTCAGGATTTATTCTGGGTTTAATTTTGTTTATTTGATGAAAATGAACAACAATACACACCATGGAAACATTTTTGTTTGATTTGTGTCGAGTGAGATTTTCACTTAGAACCCAAAGGGGGGGGGTATTGGCACTTTTCATGGAAAAATGTGAAAAATGAAATTTTCAAAAAATGTAATAAATGCATTCTATACACCTGAAACATTCACTCTAAAACTGAAAATTGTTGCTTTTCGCAATATTTTTAGAAATTTGGGCTCTTTTAGTAACATGAACACTTGCGCTGAAGCATCTTTTATGCTCATATCTTATCTTTCAGGATTTATTCTGAGTTTTATTTTGTTTATTTGATGAAAATGAACAAGAATACACACCATGGATACATTTTTGTTTGATTTGTGTCGAGTGAGATTTTCACCTAGAACCCAAAGGGGGGATATTGGCACTTTTCATGGAAAAATGTGAAAAATTAAATTTTCTAAAAATGAAATAAATGCCTTCTATACACCTCAAACATTCACTCCAAAAAAGAAGATTTTGGTTTTTCGCAATATTTTTAGAAATTTGGGCTCTTATAGTAAGAATAACACTTGCGCTGAAGCATCTTTTATGCTCATTTCTTGTTTTTCAGGATTTATTCTTGGTTTAATTTTGTTTATTTGATGAAAATGAACAACAATACACACCAGGGAAACATTTTTGTTTGATTTGGGTCGAGTGAGATTTTCACCTAGAACCCAAAGGGTGGGGTATTGGCACTTTTCATGGAAAAATGTGAAAAATTAAATTTTCTAAAAATGATATAAATGCCTTCTATACACCCCAAACATTCACTGTAAAAATGAAAATTGTTGCTTTTCGCAATATTTTTAGAAATTTGGCTCTTATAGTAACATTAACACTTGCGCTGAAGCATCTTTTATGCTCATTTCTTGTCTTTCAGGATTTATTCTGGGTTTAATTTTGTTTATTTGATGAAAATGAACAACAATACACACCATGGAAACATTTTTGTTTGATTTGTGTCGAGTGAGATTTTCACCTAGAACCCAAAGGGGGGGGTATTGGCACTTTTCATGGAAAAATGTGAAAAATGAAATTTTCTAAAAATGTAATAAATGCCTTCTATACACCTGAAACATTCACACCAAAACTGAAAATTGTTGCTTTTCGCAATATTTTTAGAAATTTGGGCTCTTTTAGTAACATGAACACTTGCGCTGAAGCATCTTTTATGCTCATATCTTATCTTTTAGGATTTATTCTGAGTTTTATTGTGTTTATTTGATGAAAATGAACAACAATACACACCATGGAAACATTTTTGTTTGATTTGTGTCGAGTGAGATTTTCACCTAGAACCCAAAGGGGTATTGGCACTTTTCATGGAAAAATGTGAAAAATTAAATTTTCTAAAAATGAAATAAATGCCTTCTATACACCTCAAACATTCACTCCAAAAAAGAAGATTGTGGTTTTTCGCAATATTTTTAGAAGTTTGTGCTCTTTTAGTAACATTAACACTTGCGCTGAAGTATCTTTTATGCTCATTTCTCTTTTTTCAGGATTTATTCTGGGTTTAATTTTGTTTATTTGATGAAAATGAACAACAATACACACCATGGAAACATTTTTGTTTGATTTGTGTCGAGTGAGATTTTCACCTAGAACTTAAAGGGGGGGGTATTGGCACTTTTCACGGAAAAATGTGAAAAATTAAATTTTCTAAAAATGAAATAAATGCCTTCTATACACCTCAAACATTCACTGTAAAAATGAAAATTGTTGCTTTTCGCAATATTTTTAGAAATTTGGCTCTTATAGTAACATTAACACTTACGCTGAAGCATCTTTTATGCTCATTTCTTGTCTTTCAGGATTTATTCTGGGTTTAATTTTGTTTATTTGATGAAAATGAACAACAATACACACCATGGAAACATTTTTGTTTGATTTGTGTCGAGTGAGATTTTCACCTAGAACCCAAAGGGGTATTGGCACTTTTCATGGAAAAATGTGAAAAATGAAATTTTCTAAAAATGTAATAAATGCCTTCTATACACCTGAAACATTCACTCTAAAACTGAAAATTGTTGCTTTTCGCAATATTTTTAGAAATTTGGGCTCTTTTAGTAACATGAACACTTGCGCTGAAGCACCTTTTATGCTCATTTCTTGTCTTTCAGGATTTATTCTGGGTTTAATTTTGTTTATTTGATGAAAATGAACAACAATACACACCATGGAAACATTTTTGTTTGATTTGTGTCGAGTGAGATTTTCACCCAGAACCCAAAGGGGGGGGTATTGGCACTTTTCATGGAAAAATGTGAAAAATGAAATTTTCTTAAAATGTAATAAATGCCTTCTATACACCTGAAACATTCACTCTAAAACTTGTGACGTTGTGCTTGGCGCAGCGTCACTTGCCCAGTTCGAATACGCGCGCCCCTCTCGCGAGCCGTAGAACGGCGGGGCGCTATCTGTGGGCGCCGACAATGTATGTAAGAAAAAAGAGGAGCGGAGCGCGCCGCGCGCGGAGAGTGCCGGCCAACACGTGGTAAGGAGAGTTCGTTGTGAGATGCCCGAGAGAGAAGGTCGTGGGCTATCATCGTCGAGTCACCGACAGCCTGCGAACACCGGGGGTGCGCGTGCCAGCAACCGACCTCGCCGTGTGGGCCCCCCGCAGGCCCCGACCGGAACATCGGGAGCCAGCAGTCGACAGCGAGGCGGCCATCTTCGGCTGCAGCCGAGCGGCCACCCAACATCGTGGCCCAGCAGGCGTCGGCACCGCGCGTCATGTTTGCTTGGGAGCGCCCACACCTTTTCTTGTGATAATAAATAGTTCTTGTGAAGTTTACTCGTCGTAGTCCATTTTTATGCGCCTCCTAGCGTCCCTCGTGATTTCAGCTGAAGAGCCGCTGCCCACCCCGGGGCACATAAAAGGTGAGCGAGCCCTCCCCTGGGACGAGGAGTGTGATGGGCCAGGTGACAGCCAGCGGCGTGACTCTGCGGCTAGCCATGTGGCTAGCCTGGCGCCCTCAAAACAAGTAGAGTCGCGGCCTCCCTTGTCTCGCGGTATCGGGGAAAATTTATCTATAAATTAAATACCGCGTCACAAATGGCGCCCAACGTGGGGCAGCCTTTCTATTGTTGTGCGAGAAAAGTGACAATTATATTTCGAGAGTGCGCATGCGGCGCGAGTGTAAAATGGCGTCGCGTCGGCCTTGACGAGGCAACAATGGTGTGAAGGAGAGCGAGCGGAGTGATACCGGCATGGTGTGCAAAGCGTGTGTGTGAGCGGGAACGATGCGTGATTAACATCGCGCGAGCGCCAGTTATTACGTACAGCTCTTTCGCGAGCGGTATACAATTTTTCTATTTGATTTATAAATTAGTCCTTTTTTTTTTGCTATACATTTTCATGAAATTAAGAAATTTAAAATTCTTTGTGAGGGAAGCAGTAAATAAGAGATTATAATTTCTACTCAATCTTTTGTACTTGAATGTGGTTTGTGCGGTTGCTTTGAGTGGTTGCTTGGCGTTGAGGGTGGGATGAAAGCTGTGAACATTCCCGAGGCGACTTGTTTCCAGTTAAGTTGCGGAGGGACGATCGGTTTCTAAGATTAACTACTATTAATGGCGTGAGGGAAGCTCCGTGCGTGGCCACGTATCCCCAGAGTGGCAGAGGATCCTTTGAAAAGAGGAAGTGGAGTTTGTAATTTTTGAATTTTGAGGTTAGGTTATGCTTTTAATATAGAATTCTGATTTATTCTACCCTATTTGTTATAATAACTGTAGAACAGGGAAATATCTTTAGATTAGGATTAAATTTTTGCAGTAAGCGTATTTTAGGTTAGGTGGGGCAAATCCTTTAATTATTCAATAGGTTAAGAATTTTCTTCTTCCTAATTTACAATGGAGGGTGACACTGGATTTTTGGCGAGATATCAGAGAGATATGAGGGCACTGCTACGGCATTCAGCGGTAAAGGCAGAATTTGAAATAATTAAGCAAATGAGTGAAGAAGAGGTGGAAAATGAGTTGTCAAGTAAAGGACACTCCTTGGTAGGGCCACTCTTAGTACGCAAAGAGCGATTATTGCGGGCTAAGCTTCTTTTGGCACAACCACGGTTAGGGACACCATGGTCAAAAGAATTGGACGAGGATGTGCAGCCTGACGATGTAATCCTCTCAGGAGCTCTACACGCCTTAAACTGGGACGAAGACCTAGAGGCAGGGCGGAAAACGAAAGGAGCATGCAGTAAGGGGCATAAAAAGAAGCACATCGAGACGGAGAAAGTTGCCGCAAGCAACGGAGAAATTAATGAGGAACTGAACCCCATTCGGACCATTACAGCAAACGCAGCGGGAGGCCCTCAGCCCAAACTGCCGCTGATGGACTCATATGATTTTCCGCCGCTGGGGGAAAGGAAAGAAGCGTCAGATTTGACCAGAGAAAAGGAAAAACTGCGCAGTCTGCCTTCGGAAGCGAAATTAAATCAGAAAGAGATACCAGTACAGAGCGACCGCAACTCTGAGGAAATAAAGGAGTTGCGGAGTCAATTGCAACAGCAGAACGAGATGATCAACAACCTAACGGATGGACTTAGCCGAATTTTACAAAAATTGGGCAGTGAGAAGAACGATAAGGAAGTGAACTTGAGAAAGGGTTCCAGGAAAAAGTATCGGAGGGAAATAACATCCACTTCGTCATCTTCTTCAGAGTCGGAGGTAACGAGCGGGTCGTTATCTACTGACAGCAGTGATGACTCGGACGATGCATCAGGGGACGATGGACATAGACAGAGCATCAGCTCTGAGTTAGGAAGGGCCAGTGCTCCGAGAAAATTGGCATCTAAATCCAAGAGACATCGTACGAGCTCGTCACGCTCAGCTGAGATCTCGCAAAGATGCATAAAGGCGTTCCAGAGTTGGAAGCTTGAATTTCGAGGAGACGGCAATTCAAAGGCAAGAGAGTACCTCCAGAAGTTGGGAAACATCAGAGCCAGCACTAATGCCTCGGATAGCGATATCTTGAAGGTTTTGCCGTTTACTCTTCGAGATACCGCTTACAACTGGTATGCGGCCACGGAGGAGTACATCAAAGACTGGAATGACTTTCAACGACGATTTAAACAGAGATTCGTCGAAGAGTGGGACGAAGAGCAAGTGATGAGGGAAATTACCAATAGAACCCAAGGGAGGAAGGAGAAGATAGCAGAATTTATAGGAAATTTACAACATCTTTCTAAATATTTGAAGAAACCGTTGTCAGAGAGGAAACTGCTCAAGGTCGCATTGAGCAATCTACTTCCAGAATATCGAAATGAGATAAAGGATCGACGACTTAAGACGTTGGATGAGCTGATGGATTGTGGTCATAAGTATGAAAGAAGAATGGCAATCAATGCTCGTTATCATGATCCTATGCCAGCTAGCGAGTCGCTAATCACGACTGGCGCTTATGTGAGGAAAGGAGAAGAGCAAGGATCGAGAAAACTAGCGAAAGTAGGGGCCCTGGGGAGTAATGTGGAGGAAATGAATAAGAAGACCAGCATTGTTAATGAACTTCAACCCAATGAGGTCAAGAAAAAGTCCATCGCGGATGGAGGAGGGAGAATACCGCCCACTATGGGGAAAAATGGCGAGCCGTCCTCTCCGAGAGAGGTCACGCCCAGCTCCTCTGGGGCAGGTTACAATGGCCGATGGGACAACCGGGCCATAACGAGACGTACGTTGTCTAGGCCTTCACAGGCGAGAGACCAGGGACCGGGCTTTGACGGAGCTTGTTATTCCTGCGGAGAGTCGGGACATAGGGCAAATGTGTGCCCGAGAGTCCAGTGTTTCAGCTGTGGCGCAAGAGGGCATATCAGTGTCAATTGCCCCAGTCGACAGGGTAGGACACGAGGAAAGTGCCAACTTTGCGGCAAGGTCGGCTTATTGGCAATTAATTGCCCTAATTGCAAACACCTGTTTACTCGGCAGGAAAACGGACAAGCGGGGAGTCGCCTAGCCCAAGCGGCTTCCCCGCAAACCAATCCGTCGAACACGAAACGGCTGAATTAGATCTAGATAATCGTAGGAATAAGTCGATTAAGTTAGGAAATGGTGATTCGATTTTGGAAAAGCCGAGTTGGACAGCCAAATTCTGCGAACCAAATTCGATCAAGGAAGATGTAAATAGTGGAGTAAAGGATTGTATAGAGAAAGGAAGGGAGATAAACTCAGATGGGCCAGATGAAACATCTGCTCCTAGGTCGAGTTGGACAGCCAACATCCACCACCCATCTGAGGCGTTGGCAAAGATCAAGGATGAAGAAATCTACAGATCGAGGTGGACAGCCAACCTCTATCGATCTGGCCAATGCAATGGAGCTATCAGGAAAAGCTCTCCAGCTGAGCAGTCGAGACGGACGGCCGACCTCCACTGCAAAGCTGATATTTGCTGTCCAGCCGTTGATTTCGCCGAGCCGAGCGGGTCAGCCCGTCTCCGCCCATCAAATCAACCGCATATGGGGCAGAAGGCGCATTGGTCGACGGAGTCAGCTCCGCTCTGCCAATCCGTTTGGTCGGAAAAAAGCGAAAGGGTCAAGTCTTTGGTAGGATCGAACAGGCCAGCCTGTCTCCAGCCGCCAAAGCAAGCAGAGAGTGTGATATACCCTGTAACCATTGAGGACAAACCTGGTAGGCTGTGTCCGGTTCAGGGAGGGGGAGTCGGCGTGGAGTCCACGCCTAGAGTGAGTTTAGCGAGTGTGACGGCAGGGCTAGTAATCAATAAGGAGAAGAGCGAGTTTTGTTGTACCAGGGCTGCATTTCTTGGATATCTGTTAGACGCAGAGGGACTTAGACCAGATCCGGAAAAGATAGCTCCAGTCGTGAATTATCCAGCACCATCTAACCTCAAACAACTAAGACGATTTCTTGGTATGATTGGATGGTACGCTCGGTTCATAAAGGACGATTCGGAAATCAAGCTTCCATTGGTCAAGTTATTGCACAAAGGTCAAGAGTGGGAATGGACAGAGGAACAGCAGAAAGCGTTTGAGACATACAAAAGGGCCATTACAGAAGCCCCGGTCTTGGCAAGGCCGGACTTCTCTAAACCCTTCATCGTACAAACTGATGCGAGTAGTGAAGCAATTGGAGGTGTTCTTTCTCAAGTGAATGAGGACGGAGAACATCCAATCGTTTATGTCAGCCGAGTTCTCACATCAGCTGAGAAAAACTATACGACGACAGAGAGAGAGTTATTAGCTATTCTATGGGCCATAAAAAAACTAAGGCCTTATTTAGAGGGCTACAAGTTCCTCGTGATCACAGACCACTCCGCACTTCAATACCTGCGAAATCTCAAGGAACCTACGGGTAGGCTCGCGAGATGGGCGCTGGAGTTGCAGCAGTGGGACTTCGAGGTGGTGCATCGTCGAGGTAAAATCCATGATTTGCCTGATGCACTATCTCGTATGTACGAGCAACTATCTGGCGAAGAGAAGATCGCTGAAATTACGGAAGTAAAGGATGAGGACTACCAACGCAGAGTCGAGGAAGTCAGCAAATATCCGGAGAGGTATAAAAATTGGAAGGTCGAAGCGGGCCACTTGTATCGTTACAAGTACGATGAGCTGCTCGATCCAATCGCTGATTGTGAAGAGGGCTGGAAACTCGTGCTTCCAAAAGAATGTCGAGAGCGGGTCATAAGGGATGCCCATTGTGAACCTTCATCGGGCCACCTCGGAGTGGAAAAGACATTCGATCGAGTCGTACGAGATTACTATTGGAGAGGGGCCTATCACGACATTCACAACTTTGTGAGGCAATGTTAGGAATGTCAACAGTTCAAAACGTCGCAGCAAGCGCCTCAGGGACTATTGGGTAAAAGAACGGTAGAGAGACCATGGAGCGTCGTAGCAGCAGATCTCATGGAGTTTCCGCTTAGCAAAGCCAAGAACAAGTACTTAATAGTCTTTCAGGACTTATTTTCAAGATGGGTGGAGCTAAAGTCGGTCAGAGCTGCTACAGGGGCCAACGTGGTTAAAGCACTTGAGGAGCTTGTCCTATTTCGCTGGGGAACGCCGGAGTATCTCTTGACAGATAATGGAAAAGAGTTTGATAACAAATGCGTAAGAGAAGCATTGGCAGAGTATGGAATAACGCATACAACAACGCCTCCATACCATGCTCAGGCAAACCCAGTGGAAAGATCCAATCGAACGCTGAAGACGGCCATCGCGATGTTTGTAGAAAAAGACCATAGAGACTGGGATCAGCATTTACACGAACTAAGGCATGCAGTCAACACCGCGAAGCAGGCCTCGACAAAGATCTCGCCAGCCTACTTGAACTTCGGAAGGCATCCACTGCCAGTGAAGAGTTTGCGGCGCGAGCTTGAGAAGGGGGAAGGCATAGAGAGCAGATTGGATCCACAAGCGTGGAAAAAGAGGGCCGATAGGTTAGGCTTATTACGAGATCTAGTAGCCGAGAACATAGAGAAAGCTCAGGAAAAACAGGCGCGAGCGTATAATAAGGGTAGAAGAAACATCGAATTTAATGTAGGAGACCTAGTAATGCGTAGGACCCACCATCTGTCCAGTGGGATTGATAGGTTTGCAGCCAAGCTAGCCCCTAAATTTGAAGGACCGATCGCGATACTAAAAAACTGTCTCCAACAGTCTATATAGTAGAAACGCGTTCCAATAAGCAAAACGCGAAAGTAGATATTGGTGACTTGAAACGATATATAGCACCAAGATCCACTCGTCAAAGTGGTGAGTTCTCCGAGCGCCAAGCCCAAGGAGCACACTCTCAAAAAAATTCCTTATGAATTTTGGTATTATGTAATAGGTCAGCATTGTGTGTTTGCCTCATGTTATCTGGTCTGTGAGTCAAAGTGAGCGATGTATTTTTCAATAATGTGAAAATCTCTGTCGGACATTATTGTTGTTATGGCACATAGCCCTTGAATTGTGGTGAACGAAAGTTTGCAAACGAGGTGTGATGTGTTTGAGCCGAGGACGTACTGCCTTTTATAGAGTGAATTATCTGAGCGAGTGATGCTTTTGTTGAAATTTTGTGAGAAATTCCCTTGGAATGTATGAAAGATTCATGCCAAAAGTTTGTTCATACCAAATGTATTACTTGATGTTCATAGAGAATGTGGTTAAAATTAGAAAAAGTTGTGCTATCCATTTTCTATCCAATAGCTGAAGACAGAATCTCAAAACTGAGTGAACTACTGGTAGAAATCTGTGAAATTGTTGTTATTATATTGTGTTCATAGGTTTCAGTTGCAGGCTCGTTTGTAAGCGGTCCACTCGGACGAGTGTCCGGCTTAGGGAGGGGGTATGTGACGTTGTGCTTGGCGCAGCGTCACTTGCCCAGTTCGAATACGCGCGCCCCTCTCGCGAGCCGTAGAACGGCGGGGCGCTATCTGTGGGCGCCGACAATGTATGTAAGAAAAAAGAGGAGCGGAGCGCGCCGCGCGCGGAGAGTGCCGGCCAACACGTGGTAAGGAGAGTTCGTTGTGAGATGCCCGAGAGAGAAGGTCGTGGGCTATCATCGTCGAGTCACCGACAGCCTGCGAACACCGGGGGTGCGCGTGCCAGCAACCGACCTCGCCGTGTGGGCCCCCCGCAGGCCCCGACCGGAACATCGGGAGCCAGCAGTCGACAGCGAGGCGGCCATCTTCGGCTGCAGCCGAGCGGCCACCCAACATCGTGGCCCAGCAGGCGTCGGCACCGCGCGTCATGTTTGCTTGGGAGCGCCCACACCTTTTCTTGTGATAATAAATAGTTCTTGTGAAGTTTACTCGTCGTAGTCCATTTTTATGCGCCTCCTAGCGTCCCTCGTGATTTCAGCTGAAGAGCCGCTGCCCACCCCGGGGCACATAAAAGGTGAGCGAGCCCTCCCCTGGGACGAGGAGTGTGATGGGCCAGGTGACAGCCAGCGGCGTGACTCTGCGGCTAGCCATGTGGCTAGCCTGGCGCCCTCAAAACAAGTAGAGTCGCGGCCTCCCTTGTCTCGCGGTATCGGGGAAAATTTATCTATAAATTAAATACCGCGTCACAAACTGAAAATTGTTGCTTTTCGCAATATTTTTAGAAATTTGGGCTCTTTTAGTAACATGAACACTTGCGCTGAAGCATCATTTATGCTCATATCTTATCTTTCAGGATTTCTTCTGAGTTTTATTTTGTTTATTTGATGAAAATGAACATGATTACACACCATGGAAACATTTTTGTTTGATTTGTGTCGAGTGAGATTTTCACCTAGAACCCAAAGGGGGGGGTATTGGCACTTTTCATGGAAAAATGTGAAAAATTAAATTTTCTAAAAATGTAATAAATGCCTTCTATACACCTCAAACATTCACTCCAAAAAAGAGGATTGTGGTTTTTCGCAATATTTTTAGAAATTTGGGCTCTTTTAGTAACATGAACACTTGCGCTGAAACATCTTTTATGCTCATATCTTATCTTTCAGGATTTATTCTGAGTTTTATTTTGTTTATTTGATGAAAATGAACAAGAATACACACCATGGAAACATTTTTGTTTGATTTGTGTCGAGTGAGATTTTCACCTAGAACCCAAAGGGGGGGTATTGGCACTTTTCATGGAAAAATGTGAAAAATTAAATTTTCTAAAAATGAAATAAATGCCTTCTATACACCTCAAACATTCACTCCAAAAAAGAAGATTGTGGTTTTTCGCAATATTTTTAGAAATTTGGGCTCTTATAGTAAGAATAACACTTGCGCTGAAGCATCTTTTATGCTCATTTCTTGTTTTTCAGGATTTATTCTGGGTTTAATTTTGTTTATTTGATGAAAATAAACAACGATACACACCATGGAAATATTTCTGTTTGATTTGTGTCGAGTGAGATTTTCACCTAGAACCCAAAGGGGGGGGTATTGGCACTTTTCATGGAAAAATGTGAAAAATGAAATTTTCTAAAAATGTAATAAATGCCTTCTATACACCTGAAACATTCACTCTAAAACTGAAAATTGTTGCTTTTCGCAATATTTTTAGAAATTTGGGCTCTTTTAGTAAGAATAACACTTGCGCTGAAGCATCTTTAATGCTCATTTCTTGTTTTTCAGGATTTATTCTGGGTTTAATTTTGTTTATTTGATGAAAATGAACAAGAATACACACCATGGAAACATTTTTGTTTGATTTGTGTCGAGTGAGATTTTCACCTAGAACCCAAAGGGGGGGGTATTGGCACTTTTCACGGAAAAATGTGAAAAATTAAATTTTCTAAAAATGAAATAAATGCCTTCTATACACCTCAAACATTCACTCGAAAAATGAAAATTGTTGCTTTTCGCAATATTTTTAGAAATTTGGCTCTTATAGTAACTTTAACACTTGCGCTGAAGCATCTTTTATGCTCATTTCTTGTCTTTCAGGATTTATTCTGGGTTTAATTTTGTTTATTTGATGAAAATGAACAACAATACACACCATGGAAACATTTTTGTTTGATTTGTGTCGAGTGAGATTTTCACCTAGAACCCAAAGGGGGGGGGTATTGGCACTTTTCACGGAAAAATGTGAAAAATTAAATTTTCTAAAAATGAAATAAATGCCTTCTATACACCTCAAACATTCACTCTAAAAATGAAAATTGTTGCTTTTCGCAATATTTTTAGAAATTTGGCTCTTATAGTAACATTAACACTTGCGCTGAAGCATCTTTTATGCTCATTTCTTGTCTTTCAGGATTTATTCTGGGTTTAATTTTGTTTATTTGATGAAAATGAACAACAATACACACCATGGAAACATTTTTGTTTGATTTGTGTTGAGTGAGATTTTCACCTAGAACCCAAAGGGGGGGGTATTGGCACTTTTCACGGAAAAATGTGAAAAATTAAATTTTCTAAAAATGTAATAAATGCCTTCTATACACCTTAAACATTCACTCTAAAAATGAAAATTGTTGCTTTTCGCAATATTTTTAGAAATTTGGCTCTTATAGTAACATTAACACTTGCGCTGAAGCATCTTTTATGCTCATTTCTTGTCTTTCAGGATTTATTCTGGGTTTAATTTTGTTTATTTGATGAAAATGAACAACAATACACACCATGGAAACATTTTTGTTTGATTTGTGTTTAGTGAGATTTTCACCTAGAACCCAAAGGGGGGGGTTTTGGCACTTTTCATGGAAAAATGTGAAAAATTAAATTTTCTAAAAATGAAATAAATGCCTTCTATACACCTCAAACATTCACTCCAAAAAAGAAGATTGTGGTTTTTCGCAATATTTTTAGAAATCTGGGCTCTTATAGTAAGAATAACACTTGCGCTGAAGCATCTTTTATGCTCATTTCTTGTTTTTCAGGATTTATTCTGGGTTTAATTTTGTTTATTTGATGAAAATGAACAAGAATACACACCATGGAAACATTTTTGTTTGATTTGTGTCGAGTGAGATTTTCACCTAGAACCCAAAGGGGGGGGTATTGGCACTTTTCATGGAAAAATGTGAAAAATTAAATTTTCTAAAAATAAAATAAATGCCTTCTATACACCTCAAACATTCACTCCAAAAAAGAAGATTATGGTTTTATGCAATATTTTTAGAAATTTGGGCTCTTATAGTAAGAATAACACTTGCGCTGAAGCATCTTTTATGCTCATTTCTTGTTTTTCAGGATTTATTCTGGGTTTAATTTTGTTTATTTGATGAAAATGAACAACAATAAACACCATGGAAACATTTGTGAGTGAGATTTTCACCTAGAACCCAAAGGGGGGGGTATTGGCACTTTTCATGGAAAAATGTGAAAAATTAAATTTTCTAAAAATGAAATAAATGCCTTCTATACACCTCAAACATTCACTCTAAAACAGAAGATTGTGGTTTATCGCAATATTTTTAGAAATTTGGGCTCTTATAGTAAGAATAACACTTGCGCTGAAGCATCTTTTATGCTCATTTCTTGTCTTTCAGGATTTATTCTGGGTTTAATTTTGTTTTTTTGATGAAAATGAACAACAATACACACCATGGAAACATTTTTGTTTGATTTGTGTGGAGTGAGATTTTCACCTAGAACCCAAAGGGGGGGTATTGGCACTTTTCATGGAAAAATGTGAAAAATGAAATTTTCTAAAAATGTAATAAATGCCTTCTATACACCTGAAACATTCACTCTAAAACTGAAAATTGTTGCTTTTCGCAATATTTTTAGAAATTTGGGCTCTTTTAGTAAGAATAACACTTGCGCTAAAGCATCTTTCATGCCCATTTCTTGTTTTTCAGGATTTATTCTGGGTTTAATTTTGTTTATTTGATGAAAATGAACAAGAATACACACCATGGAAACATTTTTGTTTGATTTGTGTCGAGTGAGATTTTCACCTAGAACCCAAAGGGGGGGGTATTGGCACTTTTCATGGAAAAATGTGAAAAATTAAATTTTCTAAAAATGAAATAAATGCCTTCTATACACCTCAAACATTCACTCCAAAAAAGAAGATTTTGGTTTTTCGCAATATTTTTAGAAATTTGGGCTCTTATAGTAAGAATAACACTTGCGCTGAAGCATCTTTTATGCTCATTTCTTGTTTTTCAGGATTTATTCTTGGTTTAATTTTGTTTATTTGATGAAAATGAACAAGAATACACACCATGGAAACATTTTTGTTTGATTTGTGTCGAGTGAGATTTTCCACCAGAACCCAAAGGGGGGGGTATTGGCACTTTTCATGGAAAAATGTGAAAAATGAAATTTTCTAAAAATGTAATAAATGCCTTCTATACACCTCAAACATTCACTCTAAAACTGAAAATTGTGGTTTTTCGCAATATTTTTAGAAATTTGGGCTCTTATAGTAAGAATAACACTTGCGCTGAAGCATCTTTTATGCTCATTTCTTGTTTTTCAGGATTTATTCTTGGTTTAATTTTGTTTATTTGATGAAAATAAACAACAATATACACCATGGAAATATTTTTGTTTGATTTGTGTCGAGTGAGATTTTCACCTAGAACCCAAAGGGGGGGGTATTGGCACTTTTCATGGAAAAATGTGAAAAATTAAATTTTCTAAAATTGAAATAAATGCCTTCTATACACCTCAAACATTCACTCTAAAAATGAAAATTGTTGCTTTTCGCAATATTTTTAGAAATTTGGCTTTTATAGTAACATTAACACTTGCGCTGAAGCATCTTTTATGCTCATTTCTTGTCTTTCAGGATTTATTCTGGGTTTAATTTTGTTTATTTGATGAAAATGAACAACAATACACACCATGGAAACATTTTTGTTTGATTTGTGTCGAGTGAGATTTTCACCTAGAACCCAAAGGGGGGGGGGGTATTGGCACTTTTCATGGAAAAATGTGAAAAATGAAATTTTCTAAAAATGTAATAAATGCATTCTATACACCTGAAACATTCACTCTAAAACTGAAAATTGTTGCTTTTCGCAATATTTTTAGAAATTTGGGCTCTTTTAGTAACATGAACACTTGCGCTGAAGCATCTTTTATGCTCATATCTTATCTTTCAGGATTTATTCTGAGTTTTATTTTGTTTATTTGATGAAAATGAACAAGAATACACACCATGGAAACATTTTTGTTTGATTTGTGTCGAGTGAGATTTTCACCTAGAACCCAAAGGGGGGGTATTGGCACTTTTCATGGAAAAATGTGAAAAATTAAATTTTCTAAAAATGAAATAAATGCCTTCTATACACCTCAAACATTCACTCCAAAAAAGAAGATTTTGGTTTTTCGCAATATTTTTAGAAATTTGGGCTCTTATAGTAAGAATAACACTTGCGCTGAAGCATCTTTTATGCTCATTTCTTGTTTTTCAGGATTTATTCTTGGTTTAATTTTGTTTATTTGATGAAAATGAACAACAATACACACCAGGGAAACATTTTTGTTTGATTTGTGTCGAGTGAGATTTTCACCTAGAACCCAAAGGGGGGGGTATTGGCACTTTTCATGGAAAAATGTGAAAAATTAAATTTTCTAAAAATGATATAAATGCCTTCTATACACCTCAAACATTCACTCTAAAAATGAAAATTTTTGCTTTTCGCAATATTTTTAGAAATTAGGCTCTTATAGTAACATTAACACTTGCGCTGAAGCATCTTTTATGCTCATTTCTTGTCTTTCAGGATTTATTCTGGGTTTAATTTTGTTTATTTGATGAAAATGAACAACAATACACACCATGGAAACATTTTTGTTTGATTTGTGTCGAGTGAGATTTTCACCTAGAACCCAAAGGGGGGGGTATTGGCACTTTTCATGGAAAAATGTGAAAAATGAAATTTTCTAAAAATGTAATAAATGCCTTCTATACACCTGAAACATTCACACTAAAACTGAAAATTGTTGCTTTTCGCAATATTTTTAGAAATTTGGGCTCTTTTAGTAACATGAACACTTGCGCTGAAGCATCTTTTATGCTCATATCTTATCTTTTAGGATTTGTTCTGAGTTTTATTGTGTTTATTTGATGAAAATGAACAACAATACACACCATGGAAACATTTTTGTTTGATTTGTGTCGAGTGAGATTTTCACCTAGAACCCAAAGGGGGTATTGGCACTTTTCATGGAAAAATGTGAAAAATGAAATTTTCAAAAAATGTAATAAATGCCTTCTATACACCTGAAACATTCACTCTAAAACTGAAAATTGTTGCTTTTCGCAATATTTTTAGAAATTTGGGCTCTTTTAGTAACATGAACACTTGCGCTGAAGCATCTTTTATGCTCATATCTTATTTTCAGAATTTATTCTGAGTTTTATTTTGTTTATTTGATGAAAATGAACAAGAATACACACCATGGAAACATTTTTGTTTGATTTGTGTCGAGTGAGATTTTCACCTAGAACCCAAAGGGGGGGGTATTGGCACTTTTCATGGAAAAATGTGAAAAATTAAATTTTCTAAAAATGAAATAAATGCCTTCTATACACCTCAAACATTCACTCCAAAAAAGAAGATTGTGGTTTTTCGCAACATTTTTAGAAATTTGGGCTCTTTTAGTAAGAATAACACTTGCGCTGAAGCATCTTTTATGCTCATTTCTTGTTTTTCAGGATTTATTCTGGGTTTAATTTTGTTTATTTGATGAAAATGAACAACAATACACACCATGGAAACATTTTTGTTTGATTTGTGTCGAGTGAGATGTGAGTGTCGCTGAAGCATCTTTTATGTTCATTTCTTGTTTTTTTAGGATTTATTCTGGGTTTAATTTTGTTTATTTGATGAAAATGAAAAACAATACACACCATGGAAACATTTTTGTTTGATTTTTGTCGAGTGAGATTTTCACCTAGAACCCAAAGGGGGGTATTGGCACTTTTCACGGAAAAATGTGAAAAATTAAATTTTCTAAAAATGAAATAAATGCCTTCTATACACCTCAAACATTCACTCTAAAAATGAAAAATTGTTGCTTTTCGCAATATTTTTAGAAATTTGGCTCTTATAGTAACATTAACACTTGCGCTGAAGCATCTTTTATGCTCATTTCTTGTCTTTCAGGATTTATTCTGGGTTTAGTTTTGTTTATTTGATGAAAATGAACAACAATACACACCATGGAAACATTTTTGTTTGATTTGTGTCGAGTGAGATTTTCACCTAGAACCCAAAGGGGGGGGGTATTGGCACTTTTCATGGAAAAATGTGAAAAATTAAATTTTCTAAAAATGAAATAAATGCCTTCTATACACCTCAAACATTCACTCCAAAAAAGAAGATTTTGGTTTTTCGCAATATTTTTAGAAATTTGGGCTCTTATAGTAAGAATAACACTTGCGCTGAAGCATCTTTTATGCTCATTTCTTGTTTTTCAGGATTTATTCTTGGTTTAATTTTGTTTATTTGATGAAAATGAACAACAATACACACCAGGGAAACATTTTTGTTTGATTTGTGTCGAGTGAGATTTTCACCTAGAACCCAAAGGGGGGGGTATTGGCACTTTTCATGGAAAAATGTGAAAAATTAAATTTTCTAAAAATGATATAAATGCCTTCTATACACCTCAAACATTCACTCTAAAAAATGAAAATTTTTGCTTTTCGCAATATTTTTAGAAATTAGGCTCTTATAGTAACATTAACACTTGCGCTGAAGCATCTTTTATGCTCATTTCTTGTCTTTCAGGATTTATTCTGGGTTTAATTTTGTTTATTTGATGAAAATGAACAACAATACACACCATGGAAACATTTTTGTTTGATTTTGTGTCGAGTGAGATTTTCACCTAGAACCCAAAGGGGGGGGGTATTGGCACTTTTCATGGAAAAATGTGAAAAATGAAATTTTCTAAAAATGTAATAAATGCCTTCTATACACCTGAAACATTCACACTAAAACTGAAAATTGTTGCTTTTCGCAATATTTTTAGAAATTTGGGCTCTTTTAGTAACATGAACACTTGCGCTGAAGCATCTTTTATGCTCATATCTTATCTTTTAGGATTTGTTCTGAGTTTTATTGTGTTTATTTGATGAAAATGAACAACAATACACACCATGGAAACATTTTTGTTTGATTTGTGTCGAGTGAGATTTTCACCTAGAACCCAAAGGGGGGGGTATTGACACTTTTCATGGAAAAATGTGAAAAATTAAATTTTCTAAAAATGAAATAAATGCCTTCTATACACCTCAAACATTCACTCCAAAAAAGAAGATTGTGGTTTTTTCGCAACATTTTTAGAAATTTGGGCTCTTTTAGTAAGAATAACACTTGCGCTGAAGCATCTTTTATGCTCATTTCTTGTTTTTCAGGATTTATTCTGGGTTTAATTTTGTTTATTTGATGAAAATGAACATCAATACACACCATGGAAACATTTTTGTTTGATTTGTGTCGAGTGAGATGTGAGTGTCGCTGAAGCATCTTTTATGTTCATTTCTTGTTTTTCAGGATTTATTCTGGGTTTAATTTTGTTTATTTGATGAAAATGAAAAACAATACACACCATGGAAACATTTTTGTTTGATTTTTGTCGAGTGAGATTTTCACCTAGAACCCAAAGGGGGGTTTTGGCACTTTTCACGGAAAAATGTGAAAAATGAAATTTTCTAAAAATGAAATAAATGCCTTCTATACACCTCAAACATTCACTCTAAAAATGAAAATTGTTGCTTTTCGCAATATTTTTAGAAATTTGGCTCTCTTATAGTAACATTAACACTTGCGCTGAAGCATCTTTTATGCTCATTTCTTGTCTTTCAGGATTTATTCTGGGTTTAGTTTTGTTTATTTGATGAAAATGAACAACAATACACACCATGGAAACATTTTTGTTTGATTTGTGTCGAGTGAGATTTTCACCTAGAACCCAAAGGGGGGGTATTGGCACTTTTCATGGAAAAATGTGAAAAATGAAATTTTCTAAAAATGTAATAAATGCCTTCTATGCACCTGAAACATTCACTCTAAAACTGAAAATTGTTGCTTTTCGCAATATTTTTAGAAATTTGGGCTCTTTTAGTAACATGAACACTTGCGCTGAAGCATCTTTTATGCTCATATCTTATCTTTCAGGATTTATTCTGAGTTTTATTTTGTTTATTTGATGAAAATGAACAAGAATACACACCATGGAAACATTTTTGTTTGATTTGTGTCGAGTGAGATTTTCACCTAGAACCCAAAGGGGTATTGGCACTTTTCATGGAAAAATGTGAAAAATTAAATTTTCTAAAAATGAAATAAATGCCTTCTATACACCTCAAACATTCACTCCAAAAAAGAAGATTGTGGTTTTTCGCAATATTTTAGAAATTTGTGCTCTTTTAGTAACATTAACACTTGCGCTGAAGTATCTTTTATGCTCATTTCTTGTTTTTCAGGATTTATTCTGGGTTTAATTTTGTTTATTTGATGAAAATGAACAACAATACACACCATGGAAACATTTTTGTTTGATTTTGTGTCGAGTGAGATTTTCACCTAGAACTTAAAGGGGGGGGGTATTGGCACTTTTCACGGAAAAATGTGAAAAATTAAATTTTCTAAAAATGAAATAAATGCCTTCTATACACCTCAAACATTCACTGTAAAAATGAAAATTGTTGCTTTTCGCAATATTTTTAGAAATTTGGCTCTTATAGTAACATTAACACTTGCGCTGAAGCATCTTTTATGCTCATTTCTTGTCTTTCAGGATTTATTCTGGGTTTAATTTTGTTTATTTGATGAAAATGAACAACAATACACACCATGGAAACATTTTTGTTTGATTTGTGTCGAGTGAGATTTTCACCTAGAACCCAAAGGTGTATTGGCACTTTTCATGGAAAAATGTGAAAAATGAAATTTTCTAAAAATGTAATAAAATGCCTTCTATACACCTGAAACATTCACTCTAAAACTGAAAATTGTTGCTTTTTCGCAATATTTTTAGAAATTTGGGCTCTTTTAGTAACATGAACACTTGCGCTGAAGCACCTTTTATGCTCATTTCTTGTCTTTCAGGATTTATTCTGGGTTTAATTTTGTTTATTTGATGAAAATGAACAACAATACACACCATGGAAACATTTTTGTTTGATTTGTGTCGAGTGAGATTTTTCACCCAGAACCCAAAGGGGGGGGGTATTGGCACTTTTCATGGAAAAATGTGAAAAATGAAATTTTTCTTAAAATGAAATAAATGCCTTCTATACACCTCAAACATTCACTGTAAAAATGAAAATTGTTGCTTTTCGCAATATTTTTAGAAATTTGGCTCTTATAGTAACATTAAACACTTACGCTGAAGCATCTTTTATGCTCATTTCTTGTCTTTCAGGATTTATTCTGGGTTTAATTTTGTTTATTTGATGAAAATGAACAACAATACACACCATGGAAACATTTTTTGTTTGATTTGTGTCGAGTGAGATTTTCACCTAGAACCCAAAGGGGTATTGGCACTTTTCATGGAAAAATGTGAAAAATGAAAATTTTCTAAAAATGTAATAAATGCCTTCTATACACCTGAAACATTCACTCTAAAACTGAAAATTGTTGCTTTTTCGCAATATTTTTAGAAATTTGGGCTCTTTTAGTAACATGAACACTTGCGCTGAAGCACCTTTTATGCTCATTTCTTGTCTTTCAGGATTTATTCTGGGTTTAATTTTGTTTATTTGATGAAAATGAACAACAATACACACCATGGAAACATTTTTGTTTGATTTGTGTCGAGTGAGATTTTCACCCAGAACCCAAAGGGGGGGGGTATTGGCACTTTTCATGGAAAAATGTGAAAAATGAAATTTTCTTAAAATGTAATAAATGCCTTCTATACACCTGAAACATTCACTCTAAAACTGAAAATTGTTGCTTTTCGCAATATTTTTAGAAATTTGGGCTCTTTTAGTAACATGAACACTTGCGCTGAAGCATCATTTATGCTCATATCTTATCTTTTCAGGATTTCTTCTGAGTTTTATTTTGTTTATTTGATGAAAATGAACATGATTACACACCATGGAAACATTTTTGTTTGATTTGTGTCGAGTGAGATTTTCACCTAGAACCCAAAGGGGGGGGTATTGGCACTTTTCATGGAAAAATGTGAAAAATTAAATTTTCTAAAAATGTAATAAATGCCTTCTATACACCTCAAACATTCACTCCAAAAAAGAGGATTGTGGTTTTTCGCAATATTTTTAGAAATTTGGGCTCTTTTAGTAACATGAACACTTGCGCTGAAACATCTTTTATGCTCATATCTTATCTTTCAGGATTTATTCTGAGTTTTATTTTGTTTATTTGATGAAAATGAACAAGAATACACACCATGGAAACATTTTTTGTTTTGATTTGTGTCAAGTGAGATTTTCACCTAGAACCCAAAGGGGGGGTATTGGCACTTTTCATGGAAAAATGTGAAAAAATTAAATTTTCTAAAAATGAAATAAATGCCTTCTATACACCTCAAACATTCACTCCAAAAAAGAAGATTGTGGTTTTTTCGCAATATTTTTAGAAATTTGGGCTCTTATAGTAAGAATAACACTTGCGCTGAAGCATCTTTTATGCTCATTTCTTGTTTTTCAGGATTTATTCTGGGTTTAATTTTGTTTATTAGATGAAAATAAACAACAATACACACCATGGAAATATTTCTGTTTGATTTGTGTCGAGTGAGATTTTCACCTAGAACCCAAAGGGGGGGGTATTGGCACTTTTCATGGAAAAATGTGAAAAAAGAAATTTTCTAAAAATGTAATAAATGCCTTCTATACACCTGAAACATTCACTCTAAAACTGAAAATTGTTGCTTTTCGCAATATTTTTAGAAATTTGGGCTCTTTTAGTAAGAATAACACTTGCGCTGAAGCATCTTTAATGCTCATTTCTTGTTTTTCAGGATTTATTCTGGGTTTAATTTTGTTTATTTGATGAAAATGAACAAGAATACACACCATGGAAACATTTTTGTTTGATTTGTGTCGAGTGAGATTTTCACCTAGAACCCAAAGGGGGGGGGTATTGGCACTTTTCACGGAAAAATGTGAAAAATTAAATTTTCTAAAAATGAAATAAATGCCTTCTATACACCTCAAACATTCACTCGAAAAATGAAAATTGTTGCTTTTCGCAATATTTTTAGAAATTTGGCTCTTATAGTAAGAATAACACTTGCGCTGAAGCATCTTTTATGCTCATTTCTTGTCTTTCAGGATTTATTCTGGGTTTAATTTTGTTTATTTGATGAAAATGAACAACAATACACACCATGGAAACATTTTTGTTTGATTTGTGTCGAGTGAGATTTTCACCTAGAAGCCAAAGGGGGGGGGTATTGGCACTTTTCATGGAAAAATGTGAAAAATGAAATTTTCTAAAAATGTAATAAATGCCTTCTATACACCTGAAACATTCACTCTAAAACTGAAAATTGTTGCTTTTCGCAATATTTTTTAGAAATTTGGGCTCTTTTAGTAACATTGACACTTGCGCTGAAGCATCTTTAATGCTCATTTCTTGTTTTTCAGGATTTATTCTGGGTTTAATTTTGTTTATTTGATGAAAATGAACAACAATACACACCATGGAAACGTTTTTGTTTGATTTGTGTCGAGTGAGATTTTCACCTAGAACCCAAAGGGGGGGGGTATTGGCACTTTTCACGGAAAAATGTGAAAAATTAAATTTTCTAAAAATGAAATAAATGCCTTCTATACACCTCAAACATTCACTCTAAAAATGAAAATTGTTGCTTTTCGCAATATTTTTAGAAATTTGGCTCTTATAGTAACATTAACACTTGCGCTGAAGCATCTTTTTGCTCATTTCTTGTCTTTCAGGATTTATTCTGGGTTTAATTTTGTTTATTTGATGAAAATGAACAACAATACACACCATGGAAACATTTTTGTTTGATTTGTGTCGAGTGAGATTTTCACCTAGAACCCAAAGGGGGGGGTATTGGCACTTTTCACGGAAAAATGTGAAAAATTAAATTTTCTAAAAATGTAATAAATGCCTTCTATACACCTTAAACATTCACTCTAAAAATGAAAATTGTTGCTTTTCGCAATATTTTTAGAAATTTGGCTCTCTATAGTAACATTAACACTTGCGCTGAAGCATCTTTTATGCTCATTTCTTGTCTTTCAGGATTTATTCTGGGTTTAATTTTGTTTATTTGATGAAAATGAACAACAATACACACCATGGAAACATTTTTGTTTGATTTGTGTTTAGTGAGATTTTCACCTAGAACCCAAAGGGGGGGGTTTTGGCACTTTTCATGGAAAAATGTGAAAAATTAAATTTTCTAAAAATGAAATAAAAGCCTTCTATACACCTCAAACATTCACTCCAAAAAAGAAGATTGTGGTTTTTTCGCAATATTTTTAGAAATCTGGGCTCTTATAGTAAGAATAACACTTGCGCTGAAGCATCTTTTATGCTCATTTCTTGTTTTTCAGGATTTATTCTGGGTTTAATTTTGTTTATTTGATGAAAATGAACAAGAATACACACCATGGAAACATTTTTGTTTGATTTGTGTCGAGTGAGATTTTCACCTAGAACCCAAAGGGGGGGGGTATTGGCACTTTTCATGGAAAAATGTGAAAAATTAAATTTTCTAAAAATGAAATAAATGCCTTCTATACACCTCAAACATTCACTCCAAAAAAGAAGATTATGGTTTTATGCAATATTTTTTAGAAATTTGGGCTCATATAGTAAGAATAACACTTGCGCTGAAGCATCTTTTATGCTCATTTCTTGTTTTTCAGGATTTATTCTGGGTTTAATTTTGTTTATTTGATGAAAATGAACAACAATAAACACCATGGAAACATTTGTGAGTGAGATTTTCACCTAGAACCCAAAGGGGGGGGGTATTGGCACTTTTCATGGAAAAATGTGAAAAATTAAATTTTCTAAAAATGAAATAAATGCCTTCATTACACCTCAAACATTCACTCTAAAACAGAAGATTGTGGTTTATCGCAATATTTTTAGAAATTTGGGCTCTTATAGTAAGAATAACACTTGCGCTGAAGCATCTTTTATGCTCATTTCTTGTCTTTCAGGATTTTATTCTGGGTTTAATTTTGTTTTTTTGATGAAAATGAACAACAATACACACCATGGAAACATTTTTGTTTGATTTGTGTGGAGTGAGATTTTCACCTAGAACCCAAAGGGGGGGGGTAATTGGCACTTTTCATGGAAAAATGTGAAAAATGAAATTTTCTAAAAATGTAATAAATGCCTTCTATACACCTGAAACATTCACTCTAAAACTGAAAATTGTTGCTTTTCGCAATATTTTTAGAAATTTGGGCTCTTTTAGTAAGAATAACACTTGCGCTAAAGCATCTTTCATGCCCATTTCTTGTTTTTCAGGATTTATTCTGGGTTTAATTTTGTTTTATTTGATGAAAATGAACAAGAATACACACCATGGAAACATTTTTGTTTGATTGGTGTCGAGTGAGATTTTCACCTAGAACCCAAAGGGGGGGGGTATTGGCACTTTTCATGGAAAAATGTGAAAAATTAAAATTTTCTAAAAATGAAATAAATGCCTTCTATACACCTCAAACATTCACTCCAAAAAAGAAGATTTTGGTTTTTTCGCAATATTTTTAGAAATTTGGGCTCTTATAGTAAGAATAACACTTGCGCTGAAGCATCTTTTATGCTCATTTCTTGTTTTTCAGGATTTATTCTTGGTTTAATTTTGTTTATTTGATGAAAATGAACAAGAATACACACCATGGAAACATTTTTGTTTGATTTGTGTCGAGTGAGATTTTCCACCAGAACCCAAAGGGGGGGGGTATTGGCACTTTTCATGGAAAAATGTGAAAAATGAAATTTTCTAAAAATGTAATAAATGCCTTCTATACACCTCAAACATTCACTCTAAAACTGAAAATTGTGGTTTTTTCGCAATATTTTTAGAAATTTGGGCTCTTATAGTAAGAATAACACTTGCGCTGAAGCATCTTTTATGCTCATTTCTTGTTTTTCTGGATTTTATTCTTGGTTTAATTTTTGTTTATTTGATGAAAATAAACAACAATACACACCATGGAAATATTTTTGTTTGATTTGTGTCGAGTGAGATTTTCACCTAGAACCCAAAGGGGGGGGTATTGGCACTTTTCATGGAAAAATGTGAAAAAATTAAATTTTCTAAAATTGAAATAAATGCCTTTCTATACACCTCAAACATTCACTCTAAAAAATGAAAATTGTTGCTTTTCGCAATATTTTTTAGAAATTTGGCTTTTATAGTAACATTAACACTTGCGCTGAAGCATCTTTTATGCTCATTTCTTGTCTTTCAGGATTTATTCTGGGTTTAATTTTGTTTTATTTGATGAAAATGAACAACAATACACACCATGGAAACATTTTTGTTTGATTTGTGTCGAGTGAGATTTTCACCTAGAACCCAAAGGGGGGGGGTATTGGCACTTTTCATGGAAAAATGTGAAAAATGAAATTTTCTAAAAATGTAATAAATGCATTCTATACACCTGAAACATTCACTCTAAAACTGAAAATTGTTGCTTTTTCGCAATATTTTTAGAAATTTGGGCTCTTTTAGTAACATGAACACTTGCGCTGAAGCATCTTTTATGCTCATATCTTATCTTTCAGGATTTATTCTGAGTTTTATTTTGTTTATTTGATGAAAATGAACAAGAATACACACCATGGAAACATTTTTGTTTGATTTGTGTCGAGTGAGATTTTCACCTAGAACCCAAAGGGGGGGGTATTGGCACTTTTCATGGAAAAATGTGAAAAATTAAATTTTCTAAAAAATGAAATAAATGCCTTCTATACACCTCAAACATTCACTCCAAAAAAGAAGATTTTGGTTTTTCGCAATATTTTTAGAAATTTGGGCTCTTATAGTAAGAATAACACTTGCGCTGAAGCATCTTTTATGCTCATTTCTTGTTTTTCAGGATTTATTCTTGGTTTAATTTTGTTTATTTGATGAAAAATGAACAACAATACACACCAGGGAAACATTTTTGTTTGATTTGTGTCGAGTGAGATTTTCACCTAGAACCCAAAGGGGGGGGGTATTGGCACTTTTCATGGAAAAATGTGAAAAATTAAATTTTCTAAAAATGATATAAATGCCTTCTATACACCTCAAACATTCACTCTAAAAATGAAAATTTTTGCTTTTCGCAATATTTTTAGAAATTTGGCTCTTATAGTAACATTAACACTTGCGCTGAAGCATCTTTTATGCTCATTTCTTGTCTTTCAGGATTTATTCTGGGTTTAATTTTGTTTATTTGATGAAAATGAACAACAATACACACCATGGAAACATTTTTTGTTTGATTTGTGTCGAGTGAGATTTTCACCTAGAACCCAAAGGGGGGGGGTTTTGGCACTTTTCATGGAAAAATGTGAAAAATGAAATTTTCTAAAAATGTAATAAATGCCTTCTATACACCTGAAACATTCACACTAAAACTGAAAATTGTTGCTTTTCGCAATATTTTTAGAAATTTGGGCTCTTTTAGTAACATGAACACTTGCGCTGAAGCATCTTTTATGCTCATATCTTATCTTTTAGGATTTGTTCTGAGTTTTATTGTGTTTATTTGATGAAAATGAAAAACAATACACACCATGGAAACATTTTTTGTTTGATTTGTGTCGAGTGAGATTTTCACCTAGAACCCAAAGGGGGGGGGTATTGGCATTTT